>NC_143576.1:99204439-99416939 GCF_048544385.1 Mastigoproctus giganteus | reverse complement strand
CACATTAGCTGCTAGACCACACATAACTTGTATGGGTAACAATTAATGAGGTACTGAATAACTTTACAGACAGTTGAGATACTGCCCTAGTACTAATGGACAAATGTTGATTTCATGCTGCACCATTGGACATAGCAACAGCAATTTCTTCCAACAACAGTCACCATGGCAGGGGGAAGGGCACTCTATTTTATGAGATACAGGTAAGTTACCCATATCTTTGAATTCTCTCATCATTTTGTGCAGGGTATTTTGGGAAAGGGGATCACATTCTTAATCTTTTTAAACACTAGTATTCTTTAAGTGCAGCCATGGAATTGGTGTTATTCTGATTAAACACCTTTACCAACAAAGCAACTTTTGAACATTTGTTCACTGCATTCAGTATACCTATTTTTAAATTCTCTCATGTCAGCAATAGTCACATGATGTTAAATTGCCCCATGGTGGCAATTCCTGGAACTAACTTTGTTTTTTTACACTTTCCATTTCCACAGACTTTGGATGGTGTACATCCTAAATTTCAATTTTCTATCACTAACCATTTTCCATCTACAACCAGCTGAAGTGATACTTTAATTATAACCAACCTGTAATAATAATAATGGTTAAATTTTTTCACAACTTAAAAAATGCTTCTGATTTTTATACCAATGAAGATTTGATGTGTTTTTATTTTTTCCCCCTATCAGGGCAAATGTATACTGAAAAATATATAATGGGCTGATAACACTGTTGTCAGTTATTATGCTTATATTTATCTTTTCTTAGGTGTATCTTGTGTAGTGAATCCAATGGCCTCATGTTTTTCTCCAGTATCAGTATTTTGGTGGCAAATGAAGGTTTTATATTTTTATGACATTAATATATATTACATAAGCCAATACTGTTATGTATAAGAACCTGTAGTATTCATTACAATTTTTTTTTTTTTTTTTTTTTGCAGTTTGCTATGGCTAAAGAATAATGGTAAGCATTACTTCCAGACACATTCTGCTATGTGGATATTATATAGATCCAAACAGGTGAAGCACAACACTGTCGATGACACCAAGTTTTACAGCACACATGAAACCATGTTTTTTTTAATACCTTGAATATGGAGAGAGCCCACAAATCACAATGATTACTCTTATACAGTGGATATATCAAAGCGTAAAACGTCTGCAGCTTGAAAAGCTATAGTGTATCCCAAACAAACTGGTTAAACAATTCATTAAATCATTATTAGATCCCTAAGGTACACTTTCAGGCATATACAGTTCATGGTTCCAAAGCCGTCTGATGCAAAAAGTAAAAGGTGGCATATTAATCGATCCACAAGTTATGCAAATGTTAGTTTCAGATGAGTTGGAAGACAAAATGTCTAACAGTCATTTTGCCTTGTAACAAATGAGTTTCTTGGTAATATTAAGAATGAAAATTAAAATTACAAAGAAATACTTGACAAAGTAATTGAAAATTAAGGAAAAATGGGATACAGAATGTCAGTCAAGTTCCATTACTTGCACTTTCACAGTGTTAGTGAACAGCACGGGGAGAGATTCTGCCAAGCGTACAGCAAATGGAGGAGGGAAGGTGGGATGAAGCTCTGATGGACAACTATATCCGGTCTTTGGTTTAGCATGATCACACAAGGCAAAGGCAATCAAATGTATATTTTGGAATAATTTTTTTTTTTTTTTTTAATTAAACCCAGGAAGGATTCTACTTTTTAATTTGGTATTTTTTCAGCATGTTGTTTACTTGTAGCAAAGAAGTTAATCATTGTCAATAAATCTGATATAGTACTATTGCATATTTGCTTATCTTTTATTTCTGATGCTATACAAAGACTATGGTCATGTTTGGAACCAGCATATACCCAAATTCATAAAGAAACACCAAGGAGAGCAGATAAACACAACCTTTTTGAAAATTTGTTAATAGTATATGTTTTCAAAAAACAACCTGTTAGTTTAGAGTTCTACCAGTTTAGCTTTCTCAACATTACTTTTAGCACAGACATCTGGTAAACTCCCAAAATCATAAATTTACAGCACATCTATCCATACCTGTATCTGAAATATTTTTTTGCGGTCAAATACACACTGGAGGAAATATACAATATTCTTTTTGAAAGCATTTTATGGCCATGGAAGACAATGATAACTACAGTGTGTAGCACAACAGGAAGAGAATGGTGCATATCATAAATTAATATGCAACTTTTTCTAGAATTATACCTAGCAGCATTTTGACTGTGGCCTACAATTTGGCTGTACACTCACTAATTATCAATTAAATAGTGATGTTAACAAAGAAATAGTTCAGAAGTATTAAGTTACAGTTGGGTGGACAATATGGCTGAAAAGTGACAGGGTTTTCAAATAGACTTCTCTCAGATTCTGAAGCTACTGCTGATGGATTAACTCCCAAGTAAGCAGTGCTATTTTGAAGAGGAAAAGAAACACCACGAAATGCAAATAAACAGACTTCTTTTGAAACGTGTTGCAGCATTCAATGCTTTCAAAAAGCACCCTGTTGCAAGTTATCACCAGTAAAGCTTGATAAACAGAGATCTGATAGATTCCCACAATCAAAATTTTATAGCCTAGCTATCCATATCTGTTTGAATACCTGATCAAATACACATTGGACACTATATTTGACAATGTCCAATGTACTAAATATGTTTGTGTGACCCCCCCCCCCAGAGTCAAAATGTACGAGAGCATTACGTCAAATTAATATTGATCAAATTATGCCAAACTGATAGACTATAAACTGCAATGGAAAGGAGAAATAACCACTCCTTAACTCCTTAACTCCACAAGGATAATCTCTACCTCATTAAGGCCACTACACTTCTCACCTTACTTTCAGGACACGGTAAGAGGTAGTTTTTGATTGGTCCAACAAACCATAGAACCTCAGAGAAAGAACCCAAAGCAACACTTCCCATCATACTGGCAGTCTAATGAACAAAGAAACAAATGTCAGGTAACAAAATCACAAAGTTCAACCATGAACACTATCCCACCAAGTTTTATAGCTATGCAAGAATGGCAGCAGCCATTAAGCCTTATCCAATGAAATACACGTTCCCAACTAACACTTCTATGCCACCACAAAATTTCAGTCCTTTCCTCTGTCTTCCCATCAGATAAGTCAGTCTTCATGCACAGACTTTAGTGTGGCATGCTTATACCATATCTAAATGTATAATGTTATTTTATTTTATTTAATTGTGTTAGTATATAAGGAGGAGACAAATGAACACAAGTGTGTGTGTATGTTTTTTTTTTTTAATACCAACAACTGATACTTCATTTTTAAAATTTCCATGTTTATGCACTTATCCCATCTTTACACAAAATTTTTTATACCTCTGTCATAAATCTTTTCGTTGCGGTTGACATCACTGCACCATGGCCTATTTCACTTCACTTCCTAAAAAGTCGTAAAAATCTCCAAGCATAGTGATGGCTGATGTTTCTATTGCATGCTATCACTTGCTCTCTGGTTCAAAGTGTCTGCATCATGTTTTATTTGCAGTCAATATGCAATCCCTATCACAACTGATTCTGTTCATCATTGATATATTTGGAAATCCACTGCACACAGATCTTCCAGTCCTATAATCCATAATGAATGATGGTGCAGGCAAACCCATAACCAATATACAGCACCCTGCACATCATCAACTATAATACATTGATCTATCCAAAACAACATATTCTTATTGCACAAAGGTATAAAATTGCCCTCGATGAGGGTCAGCCTCCAGAGTTCTTTTCACTTTCACGGTAGTGACATGCCTATTCATCCACTTGTAGGTGTAATGTACAGTCGTCAATGTTCACCCTTTCTATACATTGGTGAATTTTCTGCTCAAGTGATGCCCTCTATTATAAAAAACTGCATAACACTGAATTGGAAACACTTATTATTGCAAATGTGTCATATAGTATCAGTACTGCATATCACTCCTCACATATACAAGACAGCCAATACATCCTATTGTTCAGTAGAAGCATTAGCACCAATCCCTACATTAACATCCATGGCAATGGATAATTTAAATTTAGACAACTGAAATGTTACTTTTATTTGTTTAGCTTACAAAGCAGCAACTTTAACGTATCTTGAAGATCCTCAAGAGAGGGAATGAAATGAAACAAATTGATAAATTCATCAATTTATTTTAAGTCAATTAAAATGAATCAAATGAATTCTACAAATGTAATAAGAGAAATGCCTCTTGCAATCATACTGTCTAATATAAGGAAGTATTGACTTCCTTGACCATATAAGGAAGTATTAAATGTATTTTTTCTTATTATTACAAGCTTATGCTGCTTAGATTTTCATATGAATAAGCTATCACATAACAAGTAAAAATAAATATGTATAGTACCATGATTTTTTATGTGTATTTACAAGCATGTAATATTTACCCAATGAATCCATGCTGTTGTCAATGTACATGGAAGGAGATGGCAGAGCCAAAAGCTTTCTTGGAGTTGGTGAAGGAAGAGATAAGGATTTCTTCATTGATTTCTTTGACATGTTTCTGCCAGGTAACAGCAGCTTCCTACCTGTAAAGATTATTATTATATGAAGTAAATTAAACTACCCAGATTACATGGTGCTGCACGTAAGCTGCAACAATTTTTTTTCTTCTAAATTTATATATATATATTTTTTTTTCAGTTTCATACAATTTATAATGCTGTACCATTATATCTCTCTAGCTACACCTGACACAAACATCATAAATGTAGCCTTTGCAACAGTTATGAATCTGAAATCATTCAACATAAATAATAGTTTTTGAAGTGAAGTTTTCAGTTTTGCAAAATAAATGTGTAAGAGTATCTTCTTTTATTATTTCAATACAATATAAAAGCAGAAAATGTTTGAATACACAATTTTGATATTTCACGTACTTAATGATGCGAAATATATGAAATAAGGAAGTGACTGGTATCTAATATATTAGACAGAATATATATAAATAATATTAAACAGAAAATAAAGAAGGTATAACCAATAACTGCAAAATGGAGATGAAGAACAGGCTTTTTCTGCACAGGCAAAAAAAAAAAAAAAAAAAAAAAAACCAAATAAATAGGAAAAGGACAAATTATATGCTTCCCTCCTCACACAACTATCCAGTTGACCTTTGAATTAATTCAAGTTGTCAGCCTAAACTACCTGTGTGGGCAACTTGTTTCAGCAATCAATGACTCGCTGGCTAAAAGAAAACTTCCTAAAATCTAATTTAAACCTCAACCCCTGTAATTTCAGATGGTAGATCACCGGTCTAGATTTCATTAAAGGTTTTTAATAGGGCTTATAATGTCAAAATTACTGCATTAATTTTAAAATGCAGTAATTTTTCCTGTATATAATGTTTAATGCAGGGCATCTACCCAGCTGCATGGATGGTAGCAGATTTAAGACTAATTATAAAAAGTCCAGAAAAAAATCAAGTGAGCTGGGTTTGTATCGTCCAATTGCTCTTTTATCAGTAATGGCAAAAACTTATGAAAGACTGTTAATGATTAGACATACCAGGATGGAGTTATCTAGTGGCCAATTTGGCTATAAGAAAGAACACACTCCACTGAAGATGGCATTTACCATATGGTGAAATATGTGCAGGAGTATTCTGGGCAGTACGTCCTGGCTTTATTTATTTGTTTACAGAAACCCCCCGGCTTATGCAATACTTGACTTTACATAAGTTTCTGCCGGCCAGTGCAAACTTAAAAAAATCGTGGAAACTTATTTTGCACCCCGCAAGAATAAATGGAGATAGCGTAAAAATATCGTAATGTGAACCCAATAACACATTGTTTTTTTTGGTAATTCGTTTCAAGACCTCGGAAGTTGAAATTTTCATTATATAACTAAGCTT
Source organism: Mastigoproctus giganteus (assembly GCF_048544385.1). Lineage (NCBI taxonomy): Eukaryota > Metazoa > Arthropoda > Arachnida > Uropygi > Thelyphonidae > Mastigoproctus > Mastigoproctus giganteus. Next base: position 99,411,034 of record NC_143576.1, on the reverse strand, counting down.
TTTATCTCTCTAAAAGGCATTTTTATAATTTGCACTACACTCTCATCATTATCATATGTTATAGGAATCAATTTTTAATGCCTTTGTGATATTTTTCTAAAACACATTCCTGGAGGTCACTATCATAAAACAATTTGCACTTTCTGGTTTACTGGGCTTTTCGGTTAGCACAAGCTATTATAAATGAGTAGTAAACTAGATCTTATTACATTTGCGATAATACCGATAACTGGACTCGTGTGGATTTATACGTTACGGTATTATGGTGAAATGTGTCCCCCACCTTTACTGAAATTTTCAATCATAAAAAACAAATTTTCAGAAACTTCTCTTCATTCCTATTTACGTATTACAATGATAGAGGAAAAGGGCCCAACGGAAATTGCAAGTGCTGGCAGTGCCAGGAAACAAAACAAAATTGATTTAGAAATGCAGATGAAAATGATTGAGAAGTACAAAGCAGGACAGTTTGTCATCTATTGCAAGCAACGGGTGGTTTAATAGGTTCAAGCATCGCGCTGGTTTCCAAATTGGGCCTCGCTGCTTCAACAGTGAATACTATTTTAAAGGACAGTGCACGTATAAAAGAACATGTTAAAGGATCAATGCATTTAAGATCAACAGTGATCACAAAACAGCGTTCAGGTGCTATATCGAAGATGGAAAAGCTATTAATAATATGGATGGAAAATCAGATTCAGATGAAGTGCCATTGAATCTAACAGCCATTCAAGCAATAAGTATTTATGAAGATAATAAGTACGGGGAACTCCAGGCAAGGTACGGGGAATTCGTGGCAAGCAACGGATGGTTTAATAGGATCATGCATTGCACTGGTTTCCAAAACATTCAAGTATGTGGTGAAGTCGCCAATGCTGATTCTGCAGCTGCAGAGAAATTTTTTGATGCGTTGGGAAAAAAACCCTTCTAAATACGCACAGCCCTCAACTTCCGCAGCAGTGTGCTTATCAGCTGTAGAGTTAATTCTGGCGATGATGCTTGAAAGGTAAAACTTGCTGAAGTCACACCTGTCTCCTCTCTCTTTTTGTAATTTTTCCTGCGCATGAGATAAAAAATTTAATAAATAATTCTAATTACATGTTCATCGAACATTTCTTTTTTGCTTATATCAAATTCAGCACACATTTGCGAGTGTAGAATTTCCTCAAATGCTTATTTAGGGAAATTCTGACTTACGCAGAATTCTGAAGAATGCAACACTTATGTTAATTGGAGAGTGGCTGTATTTATTTAATTATTGATTTTCACGGTGTCTTCGATATGTTATGGTGGGAATGCATTCTGTCAAGAATTAGAGTTACAGTGTTGCAATAATCTTTAAGTGTTTAACCAGTATTTTAGTACAGGTGACCCCCACTTAACGCTGATAATTCGTTCGGGAAAAACAGAGTACTAAGTGAGCGCCGCATTCCCATAAGGTAACATATGTATTTGTGAGTTGCGGTCGGTGCCATAGGACATTTCCTAATCAATAATAAACGGTAGTGAAAAGATGCCCAAATTTCGGTCAAAATATTTAATATTCAAATATTTGTACATATAAAATATTCTGCATTACATACGTATATAATTATGTGATAACTACTTACATATCAAAATTAAACTTAAAATTCCAATTAAAATCATGAATTTAATTGATCTAAATTTATTTTAATTGATGAATTTAATCATGAAAAATGTGTCGATTTTGGGTTGAACTTTGGCCCTCTTCCAAATAAACTAAAAGGGGTATTAATTTTAAATCCCCCGCAGTGTTACCACCCAACAATAAAGTCAACCGATCTTTCACCACTTTGAAACCTGGCATGTTTTTTTTCTTTTTTCAATATGAAACTTCTTTTAGGCATTCGTTTCCACAAAAGTCCTGCTTCATCTATGTTAAAAACTTGTTGAGAAGTATAACACATAATACACCTCTTCAATAATTTTAAGTTTTTTTGAAAGTTTCGGCTCCTTGATCTGCACGTGCGGCTTCTCCCTGGATTTTAAATCTATTCAACCAGCCCGTACCAGTTTTAAATGGTTCCACATTTTTTTTTTTTTTTAGGCAAGTTTTCTTCAAATCATCATATTGGATAATCTCTTTCTCTCTCTTTTTTTTTTATAATATTTAACTTAACTGAATTCTGCACTGGATATTATCTTCAATAAAATTATTTAAAGTCTTTCCATTTCAATCCTAATAGCTGGCCTAGCCCTAGTTGCTTGCAGTGGAACAGCTATCTTTCCCGCTGCTAAAATTAATTCTTTATTTTTTTATAACTGTTCGTACAGTTAAACTTGCAAGTCCTAAATTAATGCACACATCCGCTTGTCATTGACTGGAATCGATTCGCTTCAAATTCAGTCTTTTTCTTACATTTATAGTCTTCATACTGCGCCCAGACATTGTTGCCTTTTCATTCTTATCGGCCATTATTAACTCTTTGAAAATGTAACTGCGTTGGTTGCATTAATTACGATACAATGTTCGAGTAAACTGTCCGTTACGCACAATGTCAAATACTGTACTGAGTGATGATTAGACTCCGGATAAATGCATATAATGCAAATATTACAAGCAATATACTTGATCATTTTTTAAAATGATCAAGTATATTGCAAACAGCAAAAATATAGATCAAGTGTGAAATGCTAATAAGCCTTTTAACTTATTCCCAAAGGAAAACTGTAAGCACTGCCCTTGCTAATGAAAGAGCTATAGCATTTGTTTGACTTTTCTCATATTTGTGTTCTGTGTGCTAACTGTAGCATATCACTTACAAGTAGTGCACGTCAGTTGTTACTTATTCACTCAACATGGTGTCACATTCTCTTACATTTATTATTGGAATAAAAGAAAAGGTTCTCTGGCTGCAGGATTACCATTAGCTGGTTGTTTTCTGATCACTGGACCATTCTCAGTACATGCTAAACATACTTGCATGTGTGAAAAACTGCTGGTAAGCTGGCAGCAATGTCCATGATGCTTGTAACAGTTTGGGATTACCACACTCCACTGCATGCTATCTAGGTCACATTGTCAGTCCGTTCTCTTGGTGAATTGCATACAAAAAATTTCTTGGTATCTAGCTGCTTTATGGTTTAGACATGTGACAGTCTTTGACAGAGTGGTCAATCCCTTGATCGATAGGGTGAGCATAACAAGGTGGTCATTCAGTAGTTTGCATAAAGACAATGTCTTGAGATATCCATAAAGACACTTCTGTATGCAAGGCCTCCATAGCCGAGTGGTGTGAGTGGACATGCAGTAGCACATGGTCTTTGAGTAGACTAGGGTTCAAGCCCCTGACTGCTAAATACAGTCGATCTGCCAACCCGCACTGGACCAGCGTGGCAGATTATGGTCCATTTCCCTCAACATGAATTGTTGAGGAGGCTTCCATTCTGCAGCGGATTGATAATGGCTGCAGTTTTTACCCTTCTGTAAACAAATCAGCATTAATCTATATACAAATCAATGTTCAAGATTTAAAAGCTAGTTTAAACCTTAAATAGATGTCAATAGGCAAATAAAATTTTATTTGCAAAGTGAATCTACTCTACATTACATTTGGTTTATCCAACTATTCGAATGGTAATTTTACTGCAAGTTTGTTTTTTTCTGGTTTGAAGTTTTTTGCTTTGAAAACATGTTCAGGCTCTGAAGGCCAGTTCCTTCGCCCATTTTTTCAGGTAAAAACCTTAGAAAGTTCTTCCCATCATTAACATGATTCAAACCAACTTTTGAATTTCAAAATGCTGGAGAACAGGTAACTATAAGGAGCAAAGATTTTGAACTCATACTTTGGACTTGATAAATTTCACTGACAATATGCATTTTATGTTAAAATATGGAAATAGGATTGTTCCAGTACAGCAATTTCTTTTTTGGACCGTCTGTTAAACATAAACTGATTGTGACTGGTCTAAGAAGGATACTGTTGTGAAAGTATCCCTCCTTAAAGGAGGATACTTTCACAACAATATCCTCCTTAACATTTTGAGAGGGGAACATCTCAGAAATGTTAAGTTAAAGTGTTATTTATAACAATGATCCTGTTGTCTATACTTAGCCAGTAAGAGCATTTCTACAGCTTCACCAAAAAGACAAGATTTGAAGTGCATCCTATTTTTTTTTTATTTTTATTTTCACTTGGCTGAATATCCTATCACTCAGTAGTGATATGAGAAATTGTTAAAATGCCAAGCATGACTTGGAGTAATCTCTTATATTTCAAGCTTCTCTGTGCACTTATCAGTTCTCTAAATAAGGACCACTGTACATCATCTTTCTTCTTTTATAATAGCATCTGTCAGCTTATTGCACTGAGATTGATATAACTGTTACTGCAAAACACCTACTGATTCATCTGTTTCAGTATCTCCAATGATATTGAGAAGTAATGTAAACCTCTCCACAAAAAATTTCAAATTTAAAAATCATGTGCTGTCAAATGATGAAGCTTCTGCTATCTTAGTATTTATACAAACATTTTTCAATGGGAAGTTAAGCATCACGTGGAATTTCCTCAAATGCTTATTTAGGGAAATTCTGACTTACGTAGGGTTCTGCAGAACGCAACGCTTACGTTAATTGGGGAGTGGCTGTATTTATTTAATTATTGATTTTCACGGTGTCTTCGATATGTTATGGTGGGAATGCATTCTGTCAAGAATTAGAGAGTTACAGTGTCGCAATAATCTTTAAGTGTTTAATCAGTATTTTAGTACAGGTGACTCCTGCTTAACGCTGATAATTCGTTCTAGAAAAACAGTGCTAAGTGAATCCACGCTAAGCAAGTGCCGCATTCCCATAAGGTAACATATGTATTTGTCACACACAGCAATAAAGTACTTTTTCACCGAATAAAAGAACGGAACCTTCTGTTGTTTTACTCTTAGCAGAAAAAATGCCTATAATTAAGAAAGAATCATCCTCTTGGTTTAGTCTGCTATAGCAATGAACTTCAAATATGGAAGTGGAAGAGTTAATAACCATTAGTATTATGAATTCATAGATCATATTTTAACATTTGTGAGGTACACTAGAATATGAAGAATTCTTCATGACATTTAAGAATTGCATCAAGTGTAATAATCAACTGCGGTATTGCATCAAGTGTAATAATCAACTGCTTCAGAAAGAGCGGCTTTGGAGAGAATATCATTGAAAAACATGGTCCAGCAGATGAATGTGATAGCAACATTGAGGAATGGGAAAATTTTAAGGAGCATATGAATTTGTTTGGCGAATTTGAACAGTTTGTGAATGTGGATGATGAAGTTGCTACCAGCAATGCCAGCACAAGAAGAACAGCTAATAACAAAGCAAAACAATGATGTTTTTGTTACTAGCAACAGAAAAGTGAAGACACACACATTCAGCATAGCAGAGAATGTGTTGGCCCGAAATAACGCTGATAAAGAAATAACTATTGCATTTCATGTCTGCTGTAGTTAAAAATGTATATAGGACAAAACTGTGCAAAATTGGATTCTTTCTTTAAATTAGATTAATTTATTAAAAAGTTAATGGTTTGTATGTCTCCTTTTATGTTAAGATTGTAAGTCTTTTTACTGTGATACTAAAATATTGTAAATATCAAAATATATAAAGATAAAGTGCAGCCATTATCAACCCACTGCAGGATGGAAGCCTCCTCAACAATTCATGCTGAAGGAAATGGACCATAATCTGCCATGCTGGTCCAGTGTGGGTTGGCAGATCGACTGTATTCAGCAGTCAGGGGCTTGAACCCCGGTCTACTCAAAGAGCGTGTGCCACTGCACTCCCGCTCCTGACCACTCGGCTACGGAGTCTGACTGATTGACTGATTTGGTAGTTGTTGGCGCATCGGCTTCTGTGGCCATATTGCACCTCCCAAGGTTTTTACAGTACTTTGATCCAAGCCCGAGGCGGGAATCGAACCCGCGACCTTTGGGTTGCCGGGCAGGTACTTTACCCACTCGGCTAGCCCGGTCGGCCCGGCTACGGAGGCTCCCTACAATATTTTCATTAATTGCTTTTCTCTTAGCTTACCTTACAAATAAAACAATCTTTAAAAAATGTGTTATTCTTATTACCGTATTGTTAAACAAGGCTTTTATTTTATTTTATTAATTTAAATTAATTTATTTTTGATAATATTATTTATTATTATTCTTAGATATATAGCATGTAAGAAGAGGGGAAAAAAAACAAACAAACAGTACCCTCGTTACTACAAACCTTGTTATTACAACAAACATGAAAATTTAGGTTCCTCGAACCTTGTATTAATGTGATTTGGCTGTATTTATCTTGTGGGGTTCATTAATTTGCTGTCTTTAACTTCTTTTGAATTGCGAGCAGAATTTGACATGGTTCAGTGCCACGCGGTAGTGATTACTTCCACTTTTTAATTTGGAATCTCCAAAAAGTGTTCTCTATGGCTTTTGTCACCACTTCAAACTTCTTTACTATCCACTTTCAGAGGAGAATGTGCATCCTCCACACAAATTAATCAGATAACAACAGCACATTAGCAAGTGCCTAATCTCTTCTTTTAATACCTTTGCTACTCCAGATTTTAGGCCTGCCACGACAGGAGCATTATCAACAATAAGTGCCATACACTTTTATAAAGGAATCATACACACTTTCAAGTTCAGAATTAGATGCATGAAGTTGTACCTTTTAGAGTCACCTTCCAATTAGAGAAAGCTGCTTTGAACTTTTTTTTAAAGGAAAGGTCACCACAATGAAATATAGTCTGGAATTGTTTTGTTTTTACTGCCCTCCCCACCAAGTAAAAATCGCACATTTTTCAGGTCCATCACTACCTCTTCTTTCCCTCTATGTGCAGTTCATTATCAATGCCTGCTATTTGTTTTTCCACAACTGAATTTTTTAGACATTTTGCTATTGGGAAACATTTCTGAACAATAATGCACCTACCTCAGCGGTAGCACACCTCAGAGGAAGATTATATGTTCTATGATAAGTGATGCAAATAAACGGAATGCATGACATTATCACTATGAAATGCTACATATATTTTTACATTTCAGTGCACCGAACACACATTTTCCTTATGTTTTTTGCAAATGTCTGATTACATTGTATTTACCCCCACATGAAATTTAAAAATCACAACTACACATAGTACAAAATGTAAACACATTACAGTTTTCAGATTTTACAATACATAAAAAATCTTGCATATATGTCTTCTAAAATTTTAAATTAATTTTTTTTTTCCGCATCTTACTGAAGAACATTATTAATTAGCTTCACACCACAAACACCATGAGTGCTGTGGCCACACACAAACAAGCCAAAGCGTTTTCTGCATTCCACACACTTCATGTAACAAATTAGCACACCTCACGGCTGATTCATTAATGAAAATAAATAGAAATTTGCAGAATGTTTAAATAATTTTGAATGTAATGGTAAAGCTGCAGTTTTTTTTTTCTTTCTTTATGATTTTTTTGACAGGGTCAAAAAAAGTCATAAAGGTAAATTCTCAATTGTAAAGCCAGAGAGTTGACATGTATGCACTGTTGTAAAATAAGCCAAGCAATATTTATCTGCTGTAAACTTGAAGTATAAATAAAACAAAGAACATAACAAAATACTTTTTATAATATTCAACAACTCACAAAAATCTTCTTCTTCCAAAACTGTTTCAGATGATGTAGGCATCAGAGGTTGGAAGCAATAACTTTTATCATCATCACCTATATTATTAAACAATATAATGGTTACTCTACATAATTACTAAAATCCAAAAATTAAATATGACAAAAGAATTAATTAATCAATAAATTACTTATTTTGGATACTCACAATTCAACCTGGATAACAACACTGTCAATTGTAAAAACAAAAAATTTAAATAATTATGATAAAAGCCCATCACAAATATTTTTTTTAAACGAAAATTTCACTATAACAAAAATATTTCCCGGTACTGTTCGACTTCCCTTAGACCTGTTTCCTACAACCTGATTTTTATCTTTCACAATATTAAAAACGTATGTCAATAGTTGTGGTTCCTTTCAAAAACAACATTTGTTGAATAGTACCATAGTGGTAGTTGTTCCAAGTTCTTTTGAGAATGGAAGACATGAATAGAAACATTGTGCTGCATTATTTATATTGCTGAATTATTGAGAGAGAGAAAAAAAAAAAAAAAAAAAAAACAAATTTTGTAGAGTCAATCTATAGCAATACTACTGATTCTAGCAAAACTGCTTTGAAGTCACCCTGTTGAGTGAAGGTTTAGAAGACAAAGAGATAATTTACAGTACACAGGGAATAATAGCTAATAATCTAAGGAACACATTCATAGAATATTTGTTAATATCCGGGCACTACCATGGCAATATAAAATGTTGTGAAAATGGAGAAACTACTGCTTATGAGTATGTAAACTATGAGGGCTGTTCAATAAAGAATGATCCTAATTTTTTTTCAAAGTCCCCATTTGATGAAATGCACTTACTCCAATGTTACTGCCATTCTTCAAAAACATGGTGTAAGTCATTTTTTGACACATCTTTGAAACTTGCCTCTGAAGTCCTTACAACTTCTATCAACTGGAAACATTTTCCTCACAGCTAATTCTTTAACTTGGGGTGGGGGGGAAGCAGGATGCAAGGTCAGGGTTGTAGAGTGGATGAGGAACACATTTGATATAAATGCTGGCTAAGTACTCGATGACAGTACAAGCAATGTGAGGGCTTGCATTGGTGTGATGCAGCATCATGCAGGTAGTTGTGGTCACTTGCGATGAATGTAATCCTGCAAAGTGTAGAGTACAGTTCAATTGTAAGGTCCCACAATAGCCATATGACTTGGCACAACATGCTGATAAACCATTCCTTGAATGTCAAAAAAAAAAAAAGAAAAGACCATAACCTTTCCTGCACAAGAAAACTTTTGCTTTATTCAGTTTTAGTGATGATGTAAACTTCCAAACAGAGCTTTATTGCTTATTCTGGTCAAATTTATGGAGCCATGTCTTTTCCACCATTATCATCTTGTGCAGAACCTCACCATTTTCAGTAATCATCTGTTGCAGCTCCTGAGAAACCTCTATGCAAATATGCTGTTGCTTAGGTGCAAGTAGCCTTGGAACCCAGTGTGCACAAACACGTCATATACAAATGGTCATGATTTTTTTTTTTTTTTTTTGTAGTTGTTGGTGCATCGGCTTCTGTGGCCATAGTGCACCTCCCAGATTCGAACCTGCAACCTTTGGGTTGCCAGGCAGGCACTTTACCCACCTGGCTAGGCTGGTCGGCAACAAATGGTCATGAAGAATACTGTGCATACTTCCTACTGTTATTCTCAACATCTCTGCCAGCTGCCTTACTGCTATGCAATTACATTATCTTCTCTCATGATTAGAGAAAGCAGTGTTTATGGTTTCTGTGTATATTGCTTGATTTTCATCAGACAATATGATTCAACAGGCATAAATGTAACCAACTGCCGAGATAACAACCATGACAACGAATCAACTTTGCAGTTGCTATGTGATGCAGCTTAGTTAGGTCTTAAATTCTGCAGCTCCGCTAGAAATAGCAAGCGGTATGGTTGTTCATGAAAAATTACGACCAAATAAGCCCTATAGTTGGTTTAATCATTTTTGGGTTCCACACCAAGCAAGCATTTTTGTATTTTAAAAATATGTATGTGTTTCAGAGAGCGAGTGGTGAAAAAAGTGAACAACTGTTTTAGTGAATTAGTGTTTGTAAACAAGTGTTGCATGCATTAGTGTCGATCGTGAACTGTGTTTATATTAGAAATAAATATCTACAATTTCTTAATTGTGTTCTTATGTATGCATTGCTCAACTGTATGTGAAATATGTTGTGTTCTTGCTGAAACAAGCCTGGTAGCTTTTGCTACATTTGCAGAGAAGTAGTGTTAAAAATCACAGTAGAAGCTACTCTCACAACCTCTGAGAAAACCAAAACAGAGTCCACAGAAAAAACTATGAACTGTATTTTGGAAGTAAGGTCACAAGTGGATGATGGATATATATCCATTGTCCTGCGGAGATGCTTTCTTCTACATCCTCCACACTCTAACTTTACCCTGTCCTTCTATACAAACTGTACACTCCCATACACTAAACTTATTTACGATTTTTTTAAAGGTTTCTTCACTGAAAGCTTAGGCAATTAGGTGCTGGAATCTTCCAGAGTACTTTGCAACCTCTACTGTCCTGGCCTGCCTCCACTGGTCGACAGACGAGCAATGGAGGGTCGCACCAGGGGCCCTGCAGCTAAACAGCAAGAAAAACAATACACAATGCAAACTCACACACAACACTTTTCCATCTCTGGCCTTTACAGAGTGTGTATAACTCTGCAGTGACACTAATGCTGTGAAGTTAAAAGGCCTGACGTAGCCGAGTGGTCATGAGCAAGAGAACAGTAGCTCACACTCTTCGAGTGAGTGGACCATGGTTCAAGCGCACAACTGGTAAATACAATTAGCAATTGAAATTATATTCATTATTTATTGTGAACTCATTTGGCCTGGTAGTTGTTTCAGAATATAAACAAGTTTTTTTTTTTTTAAACTTCATAAGATACCCAAAATTTTGTATTTGTGACCCCCCCCCTCACTTGTGACCTTACTTCCAAATAAAGAAGTATAGATAAGAGAGGATTAGTGGAGAAGAGCAGGATTTCAGAGGTTATTTAGTATACTGTAAAGTTTATTTTGATAAGTTTTTTTTTTTTTTTTTTTTTTTTACTGTAATAGTTTGATTTTTTTTGACATTCCAAGCTCATTTTGACATTTATTCTAAATATAATTTTTTGAAAGTTTCTTTTATTAATGTTTAGTAAATTTTACAATAGTTGTTACAAGATATGCTTTGAACACTTTGTCAGATGGTACCATGACTCAGGGAAATAGCTGATAGCGATTTCGGGGTGAGTCATGATTTTATCCTTTGCAGAACCTGTGGCATGTATTCCAAGTTCGACCTAAATGATCATAGCTCACCTGGAGATACTTTTCTTTGTCACCATTGTGAGGAGTGTATCAATCTTAAGTTAAAATTAGGTGCATTACTAGAACAATTTGAGTCACTGAAAAAACAGTGACTCAAATTGCTTGTCCTCGAAAACAATGTAATTGGGAGCTCCTCAGGGACTCAAGACTTTAGTAACTTACCAAGAGATGCACTCCCGATTCAGGTCCAAGAACAGAATAACCAAGTGCAAACTACTCTGGTTCAAATGGACAGTTCTATTAGGAGACTCCATTGTCAGGGAAATGGGGAATATTTTTTATAATAAGGATAGGTGGAATAGAACCAGGGTATGTCTGCCGGGACCAACTATTAATGATGTCACCAACAGATTGTCAGATTTTAAGGGGAGTAAAGAGAATATTATTATTCATGTGAGGACTAATGACATTAAGCCTACATGATCTGACGATCTGTTAGACAAATATAGGATATTGCTGAAGAAATGCCATGAGTTAGGTAAAAATGTCTTTGTGTCTGCAATTCTGCCCAGGCACGATACGAGGGATTATATGCTGAAATCCATGTGGATTAACTCAAAACTTGAAGGACTCTGCAAGGCTTTCGAGGGAAATTTCTATTAGCTTGGCCCGCACTTGTAGGTAGAAGGAACCTGTTTTGTAGAGACGGGATACATTTAAATAAGGGTTGCAAACTTAAATAACTTTAAGGGTTTGTCAGGGTAGTTAACTACCCTGACATAATAGTGCTTACGGAAACGTGGTGCCACCTGGAGATAGGGGATGTTGAGTTTCAGTACAGCATGTATAATGTATTTAGGAAGGATAGGGAAGACAGAAAGGTGATGTTTCTTATCAAAAGCATCTTGAGCGCAACAAAAGCTTTCCTGGATTCAGATGTTTTGCATGCTAGTATAGAATCTGTATGGTGTGAGAGATAGTTGGAAGCAAAGGTATAATGAGGAAGTAATCTACAGGCCAGGAGATTGTGAAGATTATGATGGGAGCCTCTACATGCAAATGGAATGGGCAAGTGTGAGTGTCTTATTATGGGGGGGGGGGGTCATTCCATGTCCCTGTTCGACCATCTTCAATTTCATTGAAACTTGGTGTGGATGTTTAAACAGGTTTCAAATGAAGCTCTGCAAAATTTCAGTTCAAAATATAGTATGCTTGAGGCACCAGCACCTTTTTTGTAGAGGTCACTTGTGTTACCTTCTTCTTTGGACATTCCACTTACCAACTGCATGAATTCAGCCTAACTAAATATCAGCTCTTATACTTATTTTCTGGCTGAGATATTTTCCTTCAAAGATTGACTCAAAATTTTACCTATCTTAAGGGGCAAAATCTTAATGTGGGACAATTTCAATTCTCTCGTTTTTGCCACCACTGGAAAAAGCAGAGTTTCAGCTACAAGGATCATGGTTTATCTGTTTTTTGTCTTTGCACCTAAGGCCTTAAAATTAAGCCTAAGCATCAAGTAGTTTTATATGCCATATTGTTATTTTGTGAGATCTTTTTGTTGCAGAACACTTCCTTAATTCTGCCTAATGTTTAGAATAATCTTGAAATAGAGCATATTCTAAAATTCTGGAATATTCTAGAAGAATACCCAAGAATTACAGAATATTCTTGAATTCCAAAAAAAAAAAAAAAAACTGATGAACATTCTAGAACTCAGGAATATTGTAGAATCATACAAAAAAATTATAAATAGCTGATATTTGAACCATGCTGTTATTAATGTGTTTTATCTTCATGATGAGCAGTTTGTTTATTTTGTTGCTCTATTTTTTATTGTTTGACTGTAATAAAGTTAATTAAGTTTTCACTGCTTGCAGAAATGTCCACTTATTAGTCAGCATGAAAGCCATGGGCCCAGAAGATTTTGCTGGAGATAAGCTGAACTCATGCACCATCAGTCATATGGATAATTCTAAATGTTGTGTGCTTTCCTATACATGCAAAACTAGGTTAAAATTATTTTAAAAAAAATTGAATTTGAAGAACAGCTGATAGGTCAACGTTGTGGATTAAAATTGGGTGAAGAGAACACAATGTCTACATTATGAGGTTTTGCTTTTGACAAAATTTGATTTTTGCAGTGTTCATGTTGCAATCCTTTCCAGAAGAAAAATCATATGGTGAAAAAAAAAAAAAAAGTTTACAACCAACTGATTTGTCAATGGCAGATTACCTGAAAGACCTAACAAAGGTAGACATAAAACCAGGCCAGAAGCTGTGCCCATCATGCCAAAAAGCAGCAACAGGAACATCAACTTAATCTGGATCAGACCACGACGACAAAATGCATGTGACTGAAAGCGTGAACATAAGTTTGATGGCTATTGGTATTTCCCCTCTGAAATTTCAGCAAATGGCTAAGAAAAACTCACAAAGCTAGGCCAAAAGGAAGGCAAATCAAGTACAAGATGTAACTGCCAATAAAATTACATCTATTGGTGGCTTGGATCCAAATGACATTATGGAGCCAAGTGCAAGTCATCAGTGTGGAAACTGCTTAAATTACAATGAGCTGCTGAAAGAATTGAGAGAAAAGTTGATGGTATCAAATCATACAGAAATACTTCAAATATTAACACTAGCTCCAGTTAGTTGGTCCATAAAGAAAACAATGGAAAAGTTTAGTGTCTCAAAAAGAATGGTCAGGAAAGCTAGAAAACTTAAAGCAGAAGAAGGAATCACGGCCATACCTGGAAAAAAGCTTTCTGAGTAAGTAAAGCAAAAGGAGATGGAATTTTTTGAAGATGATGAATTTAGCCAGATATGCCCTGGAAAGAAAGATTACATTTCCATTAGAAATACAGATGGAATAAAAATGCAAATGCAACTACTATTCAGAAACTTGAAAGAAATGTTTATAACTTATCGAGATAGAAATGGATCTGACATTGGATTTTCTAAATTTTGTGAACTTCGACCCGAGTGGTGTGTCACAGTTGTTGCACCAGGAACACATTCTGTATGTGTATGCACAATCCATCAAAATGTCAAGTTAATGCTAGCAGCAAGTCCTGTTGAATGTGATTACAAGGTTCTCATTGGCAAAACAGTCTGTGATTTGGAGTCAAAAGATTGTATGCTTCATTGGTGTGAAAAATGTCCACGAATAGATGAATTAAAAAAAGTTTCTAGAGAATATTTTTGAAAACAATGAACCAGAAGATATCGAATTCAAGCAATGGATACACACTTACAGAGATACACTGGATGCAAAGCAATTAACAAGAGAAGATTTTATTAGAGTTGAGTACAGAGATATTTAACCTTTCCTGTCATCACTACATTGCTAAACATCAAAGCTACCATTTTAAGTCAACGAAGGAAAGCCTAATGACAGGAGAATTGGTCATCTTGACGGATTTTGCAGAAAATTATTCATTTGTTGTGCAAGATGCTGTTCAAGGGTTCCGCTGGGAGAACAGCCAGGCTACATTGCATCCATCTGTCATTTATTACAAGGACGTTGAACTTCAAAATATAAGTTTCTGCACAATCAGTGAGTGTCTTCGACATGACACAATTGCAGTGCATGTTTTTCTAACCAACTTAATTGAATACTTGAAGAGTTTCATTACAGAAATCAGGCACATTTACTACTTCAGTGATGGTTCTGAAGCTCAATACAAGAATTTCTAGAATTTTATTATGTCATCGCAGAAGGATTTTGATATCAGTGCTATCAGTATTAGTTTTGATATCAGTATTAGTAGTTGCATTTGCATTTTTATTCCATCTGTATTTCTAATGGAAATGGAATTTCTTTGGCACTAGCCATGGCAAGTCACCACGTAATGGAATTGGTGGAACAATAAAATGATTGGCAGCACGTGTAAGTCTCCAACACCCAATTGAAACCCAAATCCTGACACCAAGAAACATGTTTGAAACATGAATTTTGTGACAAGCATGTGACTGGAATAAAATTCTGTTTTGTTTCTAAAGAAATTGAGCAAGTAAGGCCATTTCAAGAGAAAAAATTCATAGGTGGTCATACTATTGCTGCAACAAGAGAAAATCATCACTTCATTCCTACTGATGCAAGACAGATTCGTGTTTGCAGAGTATCAAATAGCACACCATCATCATTTGTGGATCACGTAGATCAGACTAGTGAAACCAATATTCAATATGTGCCAATTGTTAATTTAAAACCTGGCCAATACATTGCCTGTATTTATGACAATAATTGGTGGATTGGAAATATTTGTGAAATTTAATTTGAAGAACATGATGTATTGGTTAATTTCATGCATCCACATGGAGCAGCTTGCTCATTTTACTGGCCTGCTAGACAAGATGTCTGCTGGATTCCTGAACAACAAATTATTGCCAATCTACCAGATCCAAAAACAACAACAATGGGATGACAATACAGCTTGCTTGAAGTAGTAATATCAACCATCAATGAAAAATTCCAGTCCATTACAAAGCAGTGATTCAATATCTTCACACTCACTTGCTTATTTCAAATCGTATTGCGTTTTAAATAAATTTTGTTGCAGTTATAACTTCTTTCAAGCTCAGAAACCAATAGAACATCATTTTTATGCTTGGAATCCTGAATAAAGACCACTTTTCAGGCTTGCACTAAAGAAGCTCATGCAATTTCTTTTCATGCCATCTGCACCCCCATTGTAAAAAAAATACAGATCTTTTTGTGCATTGGTAATATATCCTTTCTCCTTAAACCAAAGGGCAGAGTAATTGCAGAAAATTTCACTCTTGTAAATGCAATAGTTCTGTCCTTATTGAGATGTGAAACTTCACCATTAAATAAGTACGCAAATATTATGTGGAAAATATAAAATGTTTAAGGACATTTTTTAGGCCTTAAGTAGCAAGACAAAACTGAAAAACCACGATTCTTGTTGCTTAAAACTTGCTCTTCCCAATGGTGGCAAAAACAAGAGAATTGAAGGTGTTCCGCATTAAGATATTTGCCCCTAAAGATAGGTCAAATTTTGAGTCTATCTTTGAAGGAAAATATCTCAGCTAGCAAACAAGCATAAGAGCTGATATTTAGTTAGGCTGAATTCATGCAGATGTTAAATGGAATGCCAAAGATTTTTATTTCAAAGTTATGACTTTCAAAAGTCATAACTTTGAAATGTTGATAAAAAGGAACACTTGACATGTTGATATAAAGGGAAAGTACTAGGGAAAAGAATACTCTAGACATCATCATCAACCATGAACCAGATGACAAAATAGGGTCGACAGTACAGGAACCAGTAGCAGGAAGTGATTATGGAGTTCTATGGTGGACGATGAAGAGAGAGGTGGCAGTAGTTAAAGGCAAACGAATGGGTTATAATTTCAAGAAAGGAAATTACAATGGCTTAAGATGATACATGGCCTCTATTAACTGGGTAGATATCTCACAGAGAGCAAATACAATTGAATTATGGTATACCTTTAAAACATTAATCACAGAAGCCTTGACTGCTTATACAGATGACCCCCCCCCCGCTTAACGCTAATAATTTGTTCCGGAAAAACAGAGCACTAAGTGAATCCACACTAAGCAAGCGCCGCATTCCCATAAGGTAACATATGTATTTGTTGTTGTTATTTGGTTTTTAGGAGCATTAGCAACTAAGGCCATATTGCTCCGGGACATGCGGTGGTCATTCCCTGACCTTTCTGCATCCTCCGTATTTGGTGGTGACAGGCTCGAACCCCACTCTAATCAAAAAGCGTGCGCTATGCACTGCTGCTCCTTCCCACCTGGCTACGGAGGCGCCTATATGTATTTGTGAGCTGCGGTCGGTGCCATAGGATATTTCCTAATCAATAATAAACGGTAGTGAAAAGATGCACAAATGTTGGTCAAAATATTTAATATTCAACTATTTGTACATATAAAATATTCTGCATTACATACGTATATAATTATGTGGTAACTACTTACGTATCAAAATTAAACTTAAAATTCCAATTAAAATCATGAATTTAATTGATTTAATTTAATTGATGAATTTAATCATGAAAAATGTGTCGTGGGTTGAACTTTGGCCCTCTTCCAAATAAACTAAAAGGGGTATTAATTTTAAATCCCCTGCAGCTTTACCACCCAACAATAAAGTCAACCGATCCTTCGCCGCTTTGAAATCTGGCATGTTTTTTTCTTTTTTCAATATGAAACTTCTTTTAGGCATTCGTTTCCATAAAAGTCCTGCTTCATCTATGTTAAAAACTTGTCGATAAGTATAACACATAATACCCTTGTTCAATAATTTTAAGTTCTTTTTTGAAAGTTTTGGCTCCTTGATCTGCACTTGCGGCTTCTCCCTGGATTTTAAATCTATTCAACCAGTCCTTACTAGTTTTAAATGGTTCCAATTTTTTTTTTTAGGTGATGTTTCTTCAGATCATCATACAGGCTAATCTCTTTCTCTTTTTTATTATTTATAATATTTAACTTAACTGAATTCTGCATTGGATATTATCTTCAATAAAATTATTTAAAGTCTTTCCATTTCAATCCTAATAGCTGGCCTAGCCCTAGTTGCTTGCAGTGGAACAGCTATCTTTCCCGCTGCTAAAATTAATTCTTTATTTTTTTTATAATTGTTCGTACAGTTAAACTTGCAAGTCCTAAATTAATGCACACATCCGCTTGTCATTGACCGGAATCGATTCGCTTCAAAATGTCTAATTTAATTTTCAAATTCAGTCTTTTTCTTACATTTATAGTCTTCATACTGCGCCCAGACATTGTTGCCTTTTCATTCTTATCGGCCATTATTAACTCTTCGAAAATGTAACTGCGTTGGTTGCATTAATTACGATACAATGTTCGAGTAAACTGTCCGTTACGTACAATGTCTAATACTGTACTGAGTGATGACTAGACTTCGGATAAATGCATATAACACAAATATACAAGCAATATACTTAATAATTTTTTAAAATGTTGATCTCAGAACTACGTAACAAGTCACTGTACTGCAATTAAATTAGCGTGCGAGAAAATTTCACTGAGCGTGGGAAAATTTCTCAAGTTGGCATGGGAAACATTTTAATGCTGTTTTGCTATTCATTTTCAAGCTATCAACTCCATCAAATGAAACGATTTCGTTTAAATATGACAAAAATGGAATCTGTAAAAGAGCATTATAGTCAGATACGGGTTATAATATAAGAACAGCGTTACAGTGAATCAGCGTAAAGCAAACTGTATTATAACGGGGGCCTGCTGTATACCATTAACAAAATACTCCATGAGGAAGATTCCAAGTTGGATGAAAAGGAAGTTGCCAGATTTCTTGAGTAGAAAAATATGGCATGGTAAAGTTACAGAGCAATAAAAAGTACTGAAGCCTATAACAGCTACAAATTGATCTGTAATAGTGCCACAGAAAAGATTAGGCTGGCAAAGGCAGATTATGAGAAATCGCGGGCAAATAGTGAGGATAATAAATTCTTCACATACATAAACGCAAAGAAGAGGAGGACCAGATCAGACCTTTATGTAATGGACATGGGATAGTATTAATACCCCCCAGCTGAAGTTGCAGATAAACTCAATAGCTACTTTGCATTGATATTTACAGAAGAAAAACCCTTTATGTCAATGAGTAATTATAGCAGTGAAGTTGAAAAAAAAAAATGCAATTAATGATTTTGAAATTTCACATGTTCATTTAATGAAAAATCTTTTGAGCCTATAGGCCAGTAAGGCTCCTGGGTTTGATGGAATATAATCATTAAGGGAGGCAGCAAGTGAGTGCACTGAAACATTAGGGCTAATTATGAGAGCATCACTGGACTCTGGAGTGATTCCTGTCAGATTGGAAAAGTGTCAATATATCTGCAATGCATAAGGGCGGTTCTAAGAGTGAAGTAGGAAATTACCGGCCAGTCAGTCTTAACTTCAGTAGTAGGGAAAATCATGGAGACAATGATCAACGTTGGAATTCTGAAGGATACTCAGCATCGTTTTGTAATGGAAAAATCATGTTTAACTAATCTGGTTAGTTATTTTGACAGTGTCACCCAAGGGAATAATTTCAACATTGTTTATTTGGATTTCAGCAAAGCATTCAACTCGACCCCACATCAGCAGTTACTTTATAGGCTGGAACAGGTTGGAATCACGGGGAAAATCCTTAGATGGATAGCTGGATGGCTTCAGGGCAGGAGGCAGAGGGTTGTGATAAATGGATAAATGGTTATTCTTCAGATTGGGTTGATGTAAGAAGTGGGGTTCCCCCAAAGGATCAGCATTAGGGCCACTGTTGTTTTTGATTTTCATAAATGACATTGACGAAGGAATAGAGGACGTGATGTCTAAATTTGCAGATGATGTAAAGATTGGTGGAGTAGTTAATTATCACCGCCAAGCAGAGCTTCTTCAGAGTGACCTGGACAGACTTCAGAGATGGTCAGAAAAACGGCATCTATGCTTTAATCCAGCAAAGTGCAAGGCATTACACCTGGGGAACAGTAACCCCAAAATAACTTATACACTTGGTGGAGTTGAACTAAAGCCGGTAGTGGAGGAAAGGGACTTGGGTGTTATGATACAGTCAGACATGAAGTTCTCCAAGCATTGTAGGCCCGCGGTGTCCTATCAATGATTTATCGAACAATTGCTAGTAGAGATAAGGACATCATAATCCCATTATATAAGGCTATTGTTAGACCACACTTGGAATACTGTGTTCAAGTATGGAGACCACACCTAAAGAAAGATATCATGCTTCTGGAAAGGGCCCAAAGATAGGTATCTCGCCTGGCGAGATCAGCACAAGGGCATCCATATGAGAAAAGACTTTGGAAAGAGCTTGGAAGCTACGCACTTTAGAGGAGACTTGATTGAAGTGTTTAAGGCTCTGGAGGCATAAGTAAAATGAATAAGGATGAAATTTTCAGTTATAAATAATTCTAGAACTAGGGTACATAATTTCAAGTTACAGAGGGGGGGGGGGGATTGCAGGAATTTTAATTTTAGCCAGCAAGTTATAAATTATTGGAATAAGTTACCTACACAGGTGGCAGAAGCTGGCAGTTTGGGAAAATTCAAACGTCAGCTGGATAATTATGAGATCACCACTGGACTCTGAAGTGATTCCCATCAGATTGGAAAAGTGTCAATGTATCTCCAATACATAAGGGTGGTTCTAAAAGTAAAGTGGGAAATTACCGGCGGGTAATTGCCTACAGGAGGATGGAAATGCAATTTTCTCTTATTAATTATTATTATTTTATTTTATTTATTATTATGTTTTTTTTTTGGCTAGTGTAGCATAAGTCATAGGCTTCCTTAAACCATGTAGCCATTGCTAACACTAATACTAACCACCAACTAATGAACTATTTAGAAATCTTCCATCTGATCAATGATCGCCAGTATGGATTCCATCAGTGTCGATCGATAGACGGGTAACCCATCGATGGACAAATTTAATGGAAATGTGTGGTAAAACGGAAGCAGTTGCGCTATTGACATTTCAAAGGCTTTTGATCATGTTTGGCATAAGTCTTTTAAATAAGCTTCGATCTTATGGTTTGCCAACTATTTTTTGTAAGTGCATATTCAGTTTTCTCTCTGACTGTTCACTGCGGTATGTGGCAATGGTATGTGGTTCTCTGTGGTCTAACTTCTCCACTAATGCTGGTTTCCCCCACGGTTTGGTTCTTTCTTCCGCTATTTTCCTCTCGTATAGTATTTAGTATTAGTATTAGTAATGGCCGCATGGTGCAAGAAAGCCTATGGTTTATGCTGCACAAGCCAAAAAAAAAAACCCCGAACAAAACAATGATAAAAAAAAATAAATAATAATAATTAATGAAAAAAAGGAAATTAAACCTATCATCCTATGCGCTACCCTGACCTGAAAGTACTATCCAGATGACTTTTGAATCTCCCCAAACTGTCAGCCTCTACCACCCATGTAGGCAACTTGTTCCAGTAATTTATAACTTGTTGGCTAAAATAAAACTTCCTGCAGTCCAATCTAAACATTTTCCCCCCGTAACTTGAATTTATGTCCCCTAGTTCTGTGTGTGTGTGTGTGTTATGGAGGTTTAATGGCGCATAAGCTGCTGAGGCTATAGTGCATCTTCCCCTAGTTCTAGCATCATTTATAATTTTGAAAATTTCGTCCTCATTCATTTTACTGATGCCTCTCAGAGCCTTTAAACACCTCAATCAAATCTCCTCTAAGGTGTCTAGTTTCCAAACTCTGCAACCCACATATTCGAAGTCTTTCTTTAGGTGCGGTCTCCATACTTGAACATAGTATTCCAAGTGTGGTCTAACAAAAGCCTTATATAATGGGATTATCACATCCCTATCTCTACTTGCAAAAGTTCGATATATCATCGATAGGACACCATGGGCCTTCCTTGCAACCTGTTTACAATGCACAGAGAATTTCATGTCTGACCGTATCGTAATACCCAAGTCCCTTTCCTCCAATACTGGGTTTAGTTGAACTCCACCAAGTGAATAAGTTATTTTGGGATTACTGTTTCCCAGGTGTAATACCTTACACTTTGTTGGATTAAAGCATAGCTGCCATTTTTCTGACCATTCCTGAAGTATATCTAAGTCTCTCTGAAGAAGCTCAGCTTGACAGTGATCATTAACCACTACCAATTTTAACATCATCTGCAAATTTAGACATCACACCCTCTATCCCTTCATCAATGTCGTTTATGAAAATTAAAAACAACAGTGGTCCTAATACTGATCCTTGGGGAACCCCCACTTCTTACATCAACCCAATCTGAGGAATAGCCATTTATCACAACCCTCTGCCTCCTGCCCTGAAGCCATCCTGCTATACATTAAGGATTTTCCCAGTGATTCCAACCTGTTCCAGCTTATAAAGCAATTGCTCATGTGGACTGAGTCAAAAGCTCTGCTGAAATCTAAATAAACAATGTCGAAATTATTCCCTAAATCCAGCTCGTGAGTGACCCTTTCGAAATAGCGAACCAGATTTGTTAAACATGATTTTCCCTTTACAAAACCATGCTGAGTATCCTTGAGAATTTCAATTCGATCCAAATGATCTTGAATTCCACCCTTGATCATTTGCCTCCATGATTTTCCCTACCACTGAAGTCAGACTGACAGGTCAATAATTTCCCACTTCACTTTTAGAGCCACTCTTATGTATGGGAGATACATTGGCACTTTTCCAATCCAAGGGAATCTCCCCAGAGTCTAGTGATGCTCGCACAATTAGCCTCAATGGTTCAATTGCTGCCTCCCTTAAGATTATGGGGTATATTCCATCAACTCCAGGAGCCTTACTGGCCCGTAGCCTCGAAAGTTTTTTCATTAAATAATCTTACGAAATTTCAATATCATTAGTTACATATTTTTCAACTTCACTCCCACAATTTCCTATTGCCACAAAAGGTTTTTCATTTGTAAATATCGATGCAAAATAACTGTTGAGTTCATCTGCAACACCAGATGGTGTATTTAATAATATCTCCTTTCCCTTACATAAAGGTCCGATCTGGTTTGTCCTGCTCATCTTGGCATTTATATACGTGAAGGATTCCTTATGCTCCCCTCTTTGCTCTGTTTGCTAGTGATTTCTCATAAACTGCCTTTGCCTGTCAAACCTTTTCTGTGGCTGTTGTTGTTTTGGTTTTTAGGAGCATTAGCAACTAAGGCCATATTGCTCCGGGATGTGCGGTGGTCATTCCCTGACCTTTCCGCATCTTCCGTATTTGGTGGTGACGGGCTCGAACCCCGGTCTAATCAAGAAGCATGTGATACGCACTACTGCTCCTTCCCACCTGGCTACGGAGGCGCCCTTTCTGTGGCTCTATTACAGATCACCTTGTAGCTGTTATAGGCTTCAGTACTTTTTATTGCTCTGTAACCTTTCCATGCCACCATTTTCTGCTCAAGTAATGTGGCAACTTCACTATTCATCCAACTTGGAACCCTCCTCGTGCAGTATTTTTTTAAATAGTATATACGCATTCAAGGCATCTGTAATTAATGTTTTAAAAGCATACCAAAGTTCAAATGTGTTCATTCTCTGCGCGATATCTACCCAATTAATAGAGGCCATGTAGTACCTTAGGGCATCGTAATTTCCTTTTCTGAAATTAAAATCCATTCCTTTGCCTTTTACTGCTGTTATCTCTCTCATCATCATCCACCGTAGAACTCCGTGATCACTTCCTGCTACTGGTTCCTCTACTGTCAGCCCTGTTATGTCATCTGATTCAGGTGATGATGAAGTCTAGGATATTCTTTTCTCCAGTACTTTCCCTGACATGTTGATACAAATAACAGTCATCTAGTTGATTTAAAAATTTTGTTCCCCGTGTCGAGTTTCCTTCCCATTTTCTCCAATCAATTAGAGGCAAATTGAAGTCACCCATAATAAGACATTGACGCTTACTTGCCCAATTCCATTTGAATGTAGAGGCTTTTGTCTTAATCTTCACAATCACCTGGTCTGTAGATTACTCCTACTCGCATTATACCTTTTTTTCCAACTATCTCACACCATACAGTTTCTATACTAGCATGTGAAACGTCTGAATCTTGGAAAGCTATCACCGCACTCAGGCTGCTTTTGATAAGAAGCATTACCCCACAACCCCTTCTATCTACCCTATCCTTCCTAAATACATTATAGAAGCTGTACTGAAACTCATCATCCCCAATTTCCGGGTGACTTTTTTTTTTTTTTTTTTTTTGGTAGTTGTTGGCGCATCGGCTTCTGTGGCCATAATGCACCTCCCAAGGTTTTTTGCAGTACTTTGATCCAAGCCCGAGGCGGGATTCGAACCCGCGACCTTTGGGTTGCCAGTTAGGTGCTTTACCCACCTGGCTAGCCCGGTCGGCTTTCCGGGTGGCACCACGTCTCCGTAAGCCCTATTATGTCCGCGTTACTTGTTTTAACCAGCAGTTCGAATTCGCTCATTTTATTGACGACACTTCTAACATTACTATATAAACAATTAAGACTTACTGTTCTTCTATATTTAACAACCCTTGAAGTTTTTTAGGCTCTCTTCCCTGGCATTAGCTACCTGCTCAAGTGAAACGTTTCTGCTCCCAGAACATCTATATAATACGTCCAGTTGGGGTAACAGATAAGAACTCTTAAGGTATGTGCAAGAGTTACTTTGACCAATATTATCAGATAAACGCGTGTCAGTATTACCCACATCCCCCCTAACTAGCAGTTTCCCTGAACCTTTAAGGTATCCTCAACAATACTGGCAAAAACTTTTACACCACCTTTGTTTAAGTGCATCCCGTCTCTACAAAAGAAATTCCTTCTACCTACAAGTGTGGGCCATGCTGATAGAAATCCCCCCCCCCCCAAAGCCTTGCAGAGTCCAAGTCTTGAGTTAATCCACAAGGCTTTTAACATATAATCCCTCCTATCGTGTCTGGGCAGAACTGCAGACACATAGACATTGTGGCCTAGCTTGCGGCATTTCCTCAGCATGGTCCTGTATTTTTCGAACAAATCATCAGATCGTGTACGTTTAATATCATTAGTCCCCACATGAATAATAATATTCTCTTTACTCCCCTTAAAATCTGACAATCTGTTGGTGACATCATTAATAGTTGCTTCCGGCAGACATACCCTGGTTCTACTCCACCTATCCTTATTACAAAAAATATTCCCCATTTCCCTGACAATGAAGTCTCCTAATAAAACAATGTCCTTTTTAACCAGAGTAGTTTGCATTTGGTTTTTCTGTTTTGAGGCCCGAATCGGGTGTGCATCACTTGGTAGATTGTTGGAGTCTTGAGTCCCTTACGAGCTCCCAGATGCATTATTCTCGAGGGCAAGCACGCGTTTTTTCAGGGACTCAAATTGTTCCATCAGTGCACCAAATTGTAATTTAAGATTGGCGCACTCCTTACATCGATCACAAAGAAAAGAATCCCCAGGTGAGCTAGGATTAGTCATGAGGTTGACCTTGGAAAACATTTCACAGGTTCCACAACGGATTAAATCATGACTCACCCGTAAATCGCCATCGGCTATTTCTGTGTGAGTCACGATACCCTGTGATGTGTTTAAGGCAGATCTGGTAACTACCATTATAAAATTAAATAAATATCAATGAAAGTTAACTTTAAAAATTATATCTATAATATTATTAAAATCAAACTGTTACAGGAAAACCTATAACAAAATAATCCAACAATATCTAAATAAATCAAATATTTAAAAGCACTAACCAACAGTAATCCACTTAACTGAGGAGCCCTGATGAAGTGCATCCGCTCACCTCGAATGCCAATACTGGAATATGGAATATATTAATGACTTTCTTCCAATGACCAGAAATCCTATCCACAATTTTGCAGACCATAGCACATTGCATTCCACCTTTCAGTTTGAGAAATCTTGCCCTGCACAAACAGTTTCAACTTTTCAAATATCAGCTACCAATTCCTTAAATGCTTATCTCCAGGTGGGACAAAGATAACTTAGTTAATTTTAATCCTTCTAAAACTCAGCCCTGTCATATTCTGCAAGAAGGATTCTTCTGCTCCTAGGCTTCCCTTCGATAACACCTTGATTTCTAATCAAGATCATCTCTTTTTTGGGATTACCCTGACTTCTAATCTCTCTTGGCACAAGCACATTTCAAACATTGCTTCCTCTGCATCTAAAAAAACTTGGTTTTCTCTTTCGTTCTCGGAATTTCTTTTATTTCAAACTGTTCACTCTACAAATCTCAAATCCACCCTACCATGGAATATTGTTCCCATATCTAGGGCAGTCCCTCAAAACCTCTCTGGCCTCTAGATTCCATTCAAAAAAGGGCAGTTAGGTTAATTCAACTCATCTTTAACAGAGTCTCCCCATTCTCTATCTCATAGACATTCTGTTTCTGCTGCATGCCTTTTCTACAGATACTTCCTTGGGCATTGTTCTTCTGAATTGGCTTCTTTAATTCCCCCCCCCCTCTCTTTCAAAGCAGTCTGAAGATGTGCCGCAACCAATCAACATCCTTTTACTGTCCAACTTTGAACTCACAGAACCAACTTTTCTTCTTCATTTATTCATTAAACTTCCGTTTTCTGGAACAACCTACATACATATTTCCTGAAAATTACAATCTACAGAAATTCAACAATGTCAACAAATATCTTCTTTCATCTTCTCAACCTCCAACCCATGGACGATACTAAGTACCATAGGTTCTAATAACTCTCGTGTTTGGGGTTCTCATAAAAACAAAAATAAATAAATAAAAATAAATAACCATCCCAAAGTTAAAAACTGGCAACATACTGAAGTAGTTTCAGAGGTAACAAGGGACCCAAGAAATAACCAGAAAGATACAGAACAAAAGCACTGACAGACAGCAACTGACATACCCTGAGATTGCTGATTACCTCAGCTTGCCATCAGACCATAAGAGAATTGTGTCTGAAACTGTGAGCCAGCCATGGGTATAGCTGTAAATATTTCCATGTCGAGTAGAGAGATGTATACTGTGAATTTTCACAGAAGAGCTGTAACCTACAAGCCTTTCATAACAACAATGAAAGCACACTGTGAACTGGCATGGTCAAAAGCACGTTGAACTTGGACTGTGTGCTAGATCAACAGAAAAATAGGTTCAGTGGAGTAACAAGTCATGCTATACATTCTTTCAGTCAGGTGGATGTGTTTAGGTATGAAGGATGGCTGGAAAACACAATTATTGCAAGCATGCAACAAATATTCACCATTCCCTAATGAGATTGAACCATACTTGGATTACAAGAAAGCTTGCAGTTTTCATATGTTTGAACTCCAGTACTAAAAGTGTAACATGGTATAAGAGAATAACTGATAAAGAGGGGGTGGTTATTTGAAGAAACAATATTAGCTAATAACCTGGTGGCCCACATCATTATAATCAGCAACTTTTGGGACCATAAAAGAGAACCCAATAGACATGTCACTTTATCAAATACCTTAGGCTCAAAAATGGTTACTGGATGGATATCCAGTGATTATCAAGTAATTAGGTTCAATATTGGGAGCTCTAGGTCTGATATAGAATCAGAAAAACCATTTAAGGTGGATTTGCCATAAAATATGCAAACTGGGAACATTTTGAGCAAATACTAGAGGAACAACTGTGAAGTGTTTCAGAGGAGACAGCAGCACACAAGACAAGTGATATGGTTGAGTTAATTCAGCGGTAGCTCTATGAGGCGTCAGCAGCATTGAAAAAGTGAACAAAACAAGCAGACACCAATTAACATGTTTGTTGCTGGAATGCAAACTTGCATCAAAATGAACTGCAATTTTTACCTTAACACAAATAACTGTCCATTCAACTGCAATCAGTATATGAATGCTATAAAAATAAAAATAAAAAAAAGCACATGAAATGAATAACTGAGCAATATTGACACTGAGTGAACCATGGGCTATTGCATTATGGCTGGGTTTTTGCTTGGCATTGCACTGTCTAAAGAGTGCTATAAAAACTGTATACTTGGTTCACAGTTTTATATGTTCTTTATGTTGAAGTTATTTTATCTAGTCTGATATTTCAACAAGGAAAGGTAAAATTTTTTGAAGATTATGCTTGCTGTATTTTAATTCTTTAATTTGTGAAAAACAAAACATCATCCTTACTGCGTGTGTCTACTGATAAAATTTTGTGTAAAAAATTTTTTCCCTAGAAAATTTTACCCTAATGGGTTGTTATAATGAATCCACAGCCGGAAGCATCAGGACTGAAAAGAAACAGGGAGGGACAATATGTTGAAGCTGACAACATTGAATCAGCTCTTTATAATATATCATCTGATACTGAAAAAAAATTCTGTTCAAGTGATGTGGATTCTGAATCTCGTTCAAATGCATCTGTTGATTTTAAAATGCCACAAACAGATGCAGGCATTACTTGGAGTGATAATTCTTCACAGATGAAATCCACTTACAAAAAAGCATTGCCTACCTGTACCAGTGCTCCAAGGCACACAGCCGACCGGGCTAGCCGAGTGGGTAAAGTACCTGCCCGGCAACCCAAAGGTTGCGGGTTCGATTCCCGCCTCGGGCTTGGATCAAAGTACTGCAAAAAAAAAAAACCTTGGGAGGTGCAATATGGCCGCAGAAGCCGATGCGCCAACAACTACCAAATCAAAAAAAAAAAAAAAAAAACCAAGGCACACATAAAGGACATTTACAAATATAAGCTCCAGTGAATGTGTTAAATGGTAGTTCCTAGAGCTTACAAAGTTGCAGGAGCAAGTTAACAGAGCAAGGAAATGACTCCAGAATCAGAGATTTTCAGGTATTTCAGAGGAACTTGTTGATCATAAAAATGACTACGTAAGTTTAAGACACACACACACACTCAGTGATCACTGAAATATGCCTACCCCACCTACAATAGACTATGCCACATAGCTAATAGTATAAAAAGCCGAACAGCTTTGTGTGCTAGAGCAGTGGTAATCTACATCTGATTGTGCAAGTCAACATGATAAAGCAGCAGTATGGAACATAGTAAAGATAACAGAGTTTCAAAAGGACATGATTGTGGCAGCTCATGCAGGGTGCTTCCATATTAGAAATGCCATGTTTTGTCAGTTGCTCACAGCCCACTGTGGTTAAGGTGTACACAGAATGCATCAAATGGGTCAAACCACCTCACATCAACAAACTGTAATCCTTTACAGAACTGTAAAGGATTACACAGAAATTCATGGTAAGCAAAGTGCAATGCACTGTACAGCTCAACACCAGGTCACTGTGTGATAGTTTACATCCCAATACAGTATGGGGAATGCAAGAACAATATCCTACAAGATGATATGCTGCACACTCAGACGTAAGGGGTTCCACAGCAGATGACCTGAGAAACACCTCACAGATGATCATCAATTGACGGCAATTGCTGTGGTGTCAATAACATGCTGGACGACTGGAAATGAGTGTGCTGATTGGATGAGTCCAAGTACCTGATGCAACATGCCACTGGATGCTTTTGTTTGTGGCCCAAGCAACACAATTCCATGGACCCATTATGCATGGTGCCCACTATCTGTGCAGGTGGCAGTGGTTGCTTATGGGGCAAGTTTTGCTGGCAAGAACTTGAACCCCTGGTGTGTATATGGACCAACACTTCACTAGTGAGGTCTACTGGCAGCTCTGAGAAGATTCAAGTACATCTTGCCATGTTGCATTTCTTCTCAGACAGAAATGGGATCTTTCAAGACAATAACGTAGGGTATCATTGGACCCAAACTGCACAAGTAGTTTGATGAACACAGTGAAAATGTGACTCATCTTGATTAGCCTCCAAATTTGCCTGACCTCAACTTAACTGAACATTTGTGGGATGTTTTGGAACAGGAAGTGAGGCATATAGACATGCAATCATCATATATTCCAACACTGTGAAAAGCCTTACAGTAACCTATTTTGTCCATCTGTCCACATCCACACAACTTTGTTGACGTCAGGACCCATAATTAAAAAAGGATGTTACTGAAACTTGGTGGGTTACTATCTGAAGTGTTATACATTAAGTACAGAAATTTTTAACACTGTACCACTAACTCTTTCAAACTCGGCATATGAACTTTTGAAATGCATCTAATATAATAGACAATTAAGAAGGTCATCTGTATGATAGAAAGAATAACTAGAAAGGAGTGGGGGTTCAGGGATAAAAACTTATTTAATGAATGTACCTTCCATTTTCTCATGCAATGTTCATATATACAGATTACCAAGTGCACTTCACAAAGGAGACATCCAAAATACTTCTCTATACAGCAGATGCTACTAAAAATTGTTATGGCATGCTGAACAAGTAATAACCAAGGCACACAAGATCATTTTGGATCAATTGCCAGTGGGTGGATCTTTATCTAATATATAGGAGCATGTGCTATTGTCTCTGAAAATCAATTCAGCATCAGATTAGCATTAGCAGAGGCATATGATGAAGGAAAGCAAGCTTATTCAACATCAGCCGAAGAAAAATAAAACCTCCCCATTCCCCACATCCATTCACTCCAAATGTTTGTCTAGTTCTGCCTTTAATTTATTTAAGCTGTCAACTTCCACAAAGATAGATGGAAGTTTGTTCCTGCAATCAACCACCCACTGGCTAAAGGAAAATATCCACAAATCTATTCTACAACTGTCTTTCCTCAATTTGAATTCATGTCTCTCAGGCAATTAATCTGGGCAAGAGGAAGAAACCCATCAGCATTGAGCTTGCTCGAACCATTCAAGGACTTATATATCTCAATCAGATCACCTCGCAGGTGCCTAGTCTCCAGACAGTGCAATTTGCAGAACTTAAGCCTTCTTCATAAGAGCAACCCTTTGTTCTATTCACCAATCTCATTGTCCTTCTTCGTACTCATTCCAGCAACTCTAACTCCTTCCAACAATGAGGCCTACAGAGCTATATACAGTACTACTCAAGGTGTCGCCTGACCATTGCCTTCTACAAGGGAATAATCACCTCCATATCCCTGCTAGAAAAATTTCTAAATATCATTGACAAGACCCCATGAGCTACTCTTGCAGCCTATCTGCACTGGTCAGAAAACTTCATATCTGACTGCACAATTACCCCAGGACTTTTTCATTCTCCACTACTCTGAGTTTTGTACCGCACAGTTGTTATGTTACTCTGGGGTTACTGCTATCCCCATGCAGTAAAACTTCAGCTGCCACCTCTCAGGGCATGTGCTCAACTGTTCTAGATTCTGTTGTTTAGATACTGTCATTAACGAACCTACCCACCTTCGTATCGTCTGCAAACTTGGACAAACCTGATATACCTTCATCAATATCATTAATAAATACAGAAAACAACAATGGGCCCAACACCGAATCCTGGGAGACTCCACTAATAACATTAATCCATGAAGACTAGTGTCCATTAATTACCACTCTGTCTTCTCGCACCCAACCATCCTTTTATCCATTGTAGCAATGCCCTTAGTGCCATACTGCACCAGTTTGTACTATTCACCAATCTGAACCAGTGGTTCCTTTATCTGCAGATTCTTAATGCATGAAGAATCATTGCTGATAATCAGATCAAGAATATCACTCCCTCTGGTTTCCTCTTGAACATGCTGCTGTAGAAAACAATCATCCAATAAATCCACAAAATCCTTGCTAGTGTCAACCCACAAGTTTCAGTCAATATCTGAGAAGTTAAAATCCCCCATTATAAAGCAATCTGATTTACTGTCCCACTCTATTTCTCTGTACAGCTGTTCATTGTACTCATCAGTCATTAGGCCTCTAACACCCCTACTTTCACTTTCCCTTTCCCAGTGTTTATTTCACACCAAACACATTCAACATTGCACTGTCCACTGGGTGCACTTCCTTATATTTTATGTATTTCTTAACCAACAGCATAACCCCTCTTCCCTTCCTATCTTGTCTATCCTTTCTGTACACATTGTACTCCCCAATTCTACATTGGGGAGTACAATGAGCAAAAAAAAAAAAAAAAAAAAAAAAAAAAGCTGAGAACATGTTCTTTATCAATGTCAGGATATGCAGATCTTGGACAAGAACATGCTCCAAGCTTAGATCATCTGAGCAGTGGCTGTGAACATATGTTATTTAGTTCTAAGGAAGATTTCAGAGCTTTTTCAGCAATTTGCCCAGCAGATATTTTCCTCTACATTCCTTATATCTGTGTAACACCACATCTCTGATATCCCAACAATATCTGAATTTGATGTCTTGACCAGCACCTCAAATTCATCAAATTTATTTACTAAACACTAGCATTGGTGTACAGGCAAGTTCACATACATCTGTTCTTACTCTTAGCTATCCTAACACAGTTCATGTATTTGCTTGTTCCATGATAACTCCCAGCAGTCCTTGAAATCCCCAGCACCTTGTTTTCCAGGCTAATGCTCTTTCCAATAAAAGTAGTGCAAAAATCACTTTCACCTCTGTCAGCAGCTACTGTTAATCTATTAGTCTGTGTATCCTCCCAAGCTAGCAGTTTTCTGACCCACCTAACACTGCCTCAATAGCATCAGCAAATATTCTTGCACTCTTTCTATTTAAGTGTATCCCATCCTTGTAGAAGCAGTCTCTCCTGTTAACAAGCATAGACCATGCTGAGAAAAATTCTACCCCACGAACCTTGCACAATTTCTCCAGGGCCAAATTGATTGACACGGTCTCGTCATGTACTCTCTCTCCTATCATCTGGGCACAATTGCAGACACGTTCAAATTCAATCCTAAGTCGTGGCTTTTTTTCAAAATTGACCTGTACTTGTTAAGTAGATATTGGATATTTAGCTCAAGCAGTAAAATAAACCACCACAAGAGAAGACAAATATATGGGAATTGCTGATAAAGAGGTTGCAAGATTGTTGGGCATCACCGAACATGGGAATAGTAACTCCAAAATTTCTTCCAGATGCGAAAGTGATTCCTCATGAGCAGGTTAAATAGTTTAGCCCAAACCTAATCCATGTTTCTATTGGTTGGGCATGGTTCATTCTTTGGGAAGTTACACGAGCTGAGTTGTAGCAAAAAAAAAAAAAAAAAAAAAAGCTGAGATCATGTTCTTTATCAATGTCAGGATATGCAGATCTTGGACAAGAACATGCTCCAAGCTTAAATCATCTGAGCAGTGGCTGTGAACATATGTTATTTAGTTCTAAGGAAGATTTCAGAGCTTTTTCAGCAATTTGCCCAGCAGATATTTTGCAGAAAACACCTGTCGTTAAACTTAAAGAGGAACTTAAAGTCTCTTTAGATACAGGAAAATGGCAGTTTGGCTAGCAGAATGAATCCAATTCACAGGGCAAGTATGGATGAGTGGTATTTCGTTCTGATTATACAGAGGGAAGCTGTATCTCAGCACATCTTGTGAAGTGGCTGTAATCTTGCTGTCTTGATTGGTGTGCTCTCAAGCTTGTAGGCTGCTTTGTCTAGCTAGTTAGCTGAAGCTCATTTATCGGAGAAATTTAGAGATCTCCTGTGGTGAAGTAGATTACCACCATGACAAACTGGTATTTTGTAGTTCAAACTTCCTCCCACAGATGGTGGTGGTACAGAGATTGTCCAGCAGGC
The DNA here is from genome assembly GCF_048544385.1 of Mastigoproctus giganteus. Lineage (NCBI taxonomy): Eukaryota > Metazoa > Arthropoda > Arachnida > Uropygi > Thelyphonidae > Mastigoproctus > Mastigoproctus giganteus. The sequence continues at coordinate 99,377,951 of NC_143576.1, read as the reverse complement.
TAACAGGATACAAGCAATGACAAATGAATATCAAATTTTGCTTTAAACTAGAAAAATCTGCAACAGAAATGTATGAAATGTTAAAAACTGTTTATGATGATGAAACATTAAGTCATACCAGTGTGAATGGTATAAGTGGTTCAAAGACAGACATGAGGATATTCGAAATGAACCAAGAAGCAGGCATCCATCAACCTCTCCAAACAAGGATAGAGTTGCAAAAGTTCAGGAAATTGTGGCAAGAGATTGTTTGACTCTTAGAATGATGGCTGATGAGTTGGAAGTGGATAAGGAGATGATCTGTCAAATTCTGCATGACGATTTAGGGAAAAGGAAGATCTGCGCAAAATTTGTGCCGCTGTTGTTATTTGGTTTTTTAGGAGCATTAGCAACTAAGGCCATATTGCTCCGGGGATATGCGGTGGTCATTCCCTGATCTTTCCACATCCTCCGTATTTGGTGGTGATGGGCTCGAACCCCGGTCTAATCAAGAAGCATGTGCTTTTGTGCCGCACAGCCTTGTGTGTGAGCAGAAACAATGAAGAGTGTTATCATGTTATCAAGACTTCATTCAGACAATCCTAATTTCCTCACCTGTACTGTCCTGGAGATGGGTGTTTCGGTACAAACCAGAGATTAAGCGCCAGCAAGCAGTGGACTTCGAAATCATCACAAGGGACCAAAAAGTTTCATTTACAGAAGTCTAGGATCAAGATGATGCTTATAATGTTTTTCAATAAACAGGGTGTGATTTCACAAGGAATTTGTACCTGAAGAGGAGAGAGTCAATGCTGTGTGCTACGTACTGGTGCTTCAAAGGCTATCCTGGGTGGGGCTGCAATTTCGAGAGTAAGGCAACTGGTTCTTGTCGCATGACAATGCCCCTGCCTACAAAGCACTTGCTTGCTGTGAAGACACTTCTGATGAAACATGGCACTGTATAGTTCAACCATTCACCCTACTCTTCCAATCTAGCACTAGCAGACTTCCTCTTTCTTAACGTGACAACTGCCCTTAAAGGAAAGAGATTTCAGGATGTTGAGATCATAAAGAAAAACCTAACTGCTGAACTGAACATCTCTTTGGATGCCTTCAGTAAATCTTTTCAGATACTTTTATAACGGTATAATAAGTGCATTCAATCAGGTGGCGATTACTTTGAATAAAAAAAAAAAAAAAAAAAAAAAAAAAAAGAGGCCATTTTTGAGCTCCTTCACTCTGTGTTCTTTTTATAGAATCGGTTCCAGCAACTTCATTGACACACCTTATACACATCACCTCACTGATAAGTATACACCTATACGGTATTCTAACATATTATACAGTGGAGTTGCCATGGTTTATTCAGAGGCACCTACATACAATAAATAATAAAAAAAAAAGTTCTTACTATGACATATAGCAGGTACAGAAGCAGATCTTCCAGAAAATTTCCATTTTGACTGTTTCTTTTTTTTTTGATGCCATTGAAGAGCTAGTGGTTTCTGCTGAATTATATTATCTTCTTTCATTCTTTCAAGTATCAACTAAATTCTCAATTTCTGAAAAATAGAATAATTCATTTTCCATAAAAGTTATGATCAAGAACATTTACCATACAATACACTTCTAGTTATCTGGTTTATGAATTATTTGTTCATCATTTATTATTATTTTCATTACCTGATAAATTTATTCAAAGTTAATGAAATCATGAATCATTCTATCAATCCACAATTTCTGGCATTTATATTTCATTATTCAATAAATTTACTGAATGTAATCATATGTTACCATATATACAAGTCAACCTTGCAGATACTTCCAAGATTTGCCAATATATTTTCAGGCAAATTTCAGAAAAATTGCACATGCCAAGAAATTTACTTCTCAGGTTTGCCACTTACCCAAGTGGTGCATTGTAGCTTTCCCTCCATATGGATCATGGCATCTAAATTTGTTTATATCCACATTATCTGTGTTTACATGGTGCAACCCAAAAAACAAAAACTGGTTTTTGTCTTTGTATTTAAAATAATAATAACAACTAGGAGGCTTTGCCTCGTGCTTGCTGCTGTTAATAAAATAAAATACTTACAGGGGCTTTCAACACCGTGTGTGTCTCTTGCTCAGCTATGAATACATAAATACATTACTATATCTATATAATATCGGTGTAGATACATCACAGACAACTCTTAAAGAAAAACTACGATCGTAGTGTGAAAGGTATCATTTCATCTGTATCTCATATTGTGCTCATCCCTCACAAAGAGTTACCAAGTATTGTACTACCTCGAATAAATAACGCCTTGCTAATAGAGAAGACTATTATTACTTATTCTCAGTGGGTGCCACCGTTTCAAAGATAGTTGGCTTTTCATCAGTCAGTGCCTTTCACACTACAATTGTAGTTTTTCTTTAAGAGTTTTCTATGGCATATCTACACCGATATTATATACATATAGAATCTTAAAATATTATGCCTTGTTGCATTTAATTTATTTAAATAAATACGTTACATATGGAAATCAAGCTTGTTTTACCACAGTAAAACAAGATTCTGTTATGTAATTTAGTTTTCGTTACGCATTACCACGTAACTCGCATCTCTCTTCTCTCATTGGCTGAATAAATATCATTAGGAGGAAAATTATCTTAATGCATTGAAAGATAAGGAATTTTAAATACTTTATATTTAAAAACAAAGATAGGTTTAAGTTACCTATTCATATACTTGGATTTGGGGCTTAGAGGGGAACAGGTATCCTGTGTGTTATCAGACACTCAGCCTAAAACACTGATGGATCCAATATCTCTCTATTACAGAAGATTTAGGAGAAGTCCGGTTGGCCTGCCTCCCTAAAATCCACTCATGCACACCTTCTCGATGGTAAGCCCTGTTACGTCACTTAGGTGGCAACGAACGTGTAGAGTGGTTCTCTTCAAGACGCCTGGTCAGCGTGAAGAGGAAAAGACCAAACCCTCCAGCAATGAGAGCACAACAATACAAATGGCCCTCAGTCCCCAGCAGCTTTCACTCTCCCTCTTACGGCAGCGAGAGGATCAGAGTGGAAGCAGAGGGTGCTAAGAATCTCTGGGTAAGACCAGGCTGCCATGCACGGAAATTGAACTTGGCCTGTTATAACGTAAGATCACTCATCGGTGAAGACAGGATATTAGAGCTGGAAAAGGAATTAGAAAATGTGAATTGGAATATCATCGGTTTGGCTGAAACAAGAAGAAGAAATGAATCACTTATAAGTTTATCAAGTGGAAATCTGCTGTACACCAATGGAAACAGTGAAAGGAGTGAAGGTGGAGTTGGGTTTCTGGTCCATAAAGATTTTAAAAACAACATTTTGGAATTCAAAAGTACATCACCAAGGGTGTCAAGACTAATACTCAAGATTTCTAAGAGGTACAAGCTAAAGATTATAATGATTTATGCACCAACATCGAGCCATGATGATGAAGAGGTTGAAGAAATGTACACTGAAATTGAGAGTCTTCTAGATGAGCAGAAAACCCACTACACTATTATTATGGGGGACTTCAATGCTAAGGTTGGAAAAAGGCAAAACAGCGCAGATAGAGGAACTATAGGAAATTTTGGAATGGGTGAAAGAAATAAAAGAGGTGAAAGACTTGTGGAATTTGCAGAATCTCAAGGAATGTCAGTAATGAACACTTTTTTCAAGAAAAGGGTGAACAGAAAGTGGACATGGAAGAGTCCAAATGGATTAACAACTAATGAAATCGACTTCATCCTCACTAACAGAAGATATATTGTGAATGATGTTACCGTCCTGAATAAGGTAAATGTTGGAAGTGATCACAGAATGGTAAGATGTATACTTGATATAGATGTAGGAAAGGAAAGGAAAAAACTGACTCGAGTAAATAATACAAAGGTCTTTGAAATAACAGAGGAGGAGAAAAAGCAGTATGTACTGGAACTTAAGAACAAGTTTGAGCTTCTGCAGACTGCTCAGGACCAAGATATTTACGAGGAATATTACAACTTTCTGGAAGTGATAAAGCCCAAGAAACCTATAGGGAAAAAGAAATCCAAAGAAGAAAAAATTAGTCGAGAAACACTTGTCATGATGAATCGAAGACGACAAATGAAGAGCAAGGAAAACACTGACAGGAAGAAAATTGAGTATACTGAGTTATGCAAAGCCATTAGAAAGAAACTCAGAGAGGACATAAGAAGATTTAACACAAGAAAAGTAGAACAAGCATTAAGGGAAAACAAAGGATTTAAATCAGCAGCCATGAACAGTAATACAGAAAGACAAATGATACTGAAATTGAAGAATAGCGATGGTGTACTTATAAACAGCAGAGAAGGCATAATTCAAATAGCAGAAGACTACTATAGAGAATTATACAAGGAGCGAGGGAATGATGCTAGCAGTGGGGAAGATGGATTGCAAAGTAGCAACACATACGACATACCCGATATTCTTCCTGATGAGGTAGAACATGCATTGAAGAAAATGAAGAATCAGAAAGCCCCGGGGGAAGACGAAGTTACTGTAGAGTTGTTAAAATTGGGAAGAAGTGACATAACACAAAAACTGGCAAGGCTCTTCACAAAATGCATTAGAAAAGGTGTGATGCCTAAGCAGTGGAATTATGCAATCATAATTTTGCTGCATAAGAAAAGAGATAAATCAGAAATTGGAAATTATAGACCAATTAGCTTGTTATCCCATATCTACAAGTTGTTCACAAGGGTCATTACTAACAGATTAGAAAGAATACTTGATGAGAATCAACCGAAAGAGCAAGCTGGCTTTAGGACAGGATTCTCAACTATGGATCACCTTCACGTAATATCACAGCTATTGGAGAAAGCAAATGAATATAAAACACCATTATGCCTGGCATTTGTGGATTATGAAAAGGCATTTGACTCTATACAGCATAAGGCAATGTTTCAGGCACTGGAAAGACAAGGCATAGATATTCCATATATTATGATTTTGAAGAAAATATATGAGAGTGCTACATCCTTTATTAGACTAGACAAAGACAGTAGCAAATTTAAAATCGAGAAAGGAGTTCGACAAGGAGACACAATATCTCCGAAGCTGTTTACTGCTGCCCTTGAGGAAGCTTTCAGAAGATTAGACTGGTCGCAGAAAGGAGTCAATGTGAATGGAGAGTACCTAAACCATTTACGATTTGCAGATGACATTGTGGTCATAAGCCACGATCCCAAAGAATTAGAGGAAAATCTTAATCAGTTATGCACAGTTAGTAAGGATTTTGGACTAAAGATGAATATGGCTAAAACAAAAGTAATGATGAACAAGTATGCCATGGAAAGGGAAATAATGATTGAAGGAGCAGTAATTGAAAAGGTGGAGTCATATACTTATCTGGGACAAGTTATTAGCTGTAATAATGATAAATGGCTGGAAGTCAAGAGAAGAATAAATTTTGGATGGATAGCATTCAGGAAATATAGTCACATACTGAAGAGCAATATCCCAGTTTGTCTGAAACGTAAAATAATGAATCAATGTATACTCCCCACCATGACTTATGGAAGTGAAACTTGGGCACTCACCAAAAGAATGGAAGAGAAGCTAAGAACTACACAGCGAAGAATGGAACAAATTATATTGGGAATCAGACTGTTAGATAAGAAGAGAAACACATGGATTAGGCAGCAAACTCAAGTAAAGGACATTCTTATCAAAACTAAAGAACTAAAATGGTCTTGGGCAGGACACATAGCTCGAAGACATGATGGCAGATGGACTAAGAAAATAACAGAATGGTACCCAAGAGGAGCTAGAAGAAAACCTGGAAGACAAAGGCGGAGATGGATAGATGAAATTCATGAGTTTTTGAGTAGTAAATGGATGGCCAGTGCTCAAAACAGAAAGAACTGGAAAGTTGCTGGAGAGGCCTTCATCCTGCAGTGGATTGAAAATGGCTGATGATGATGATGATGATACTTGGATTTCAGGAAAGCTTTTGATACTGTTACACATAAAGACTGCTGTACAAACTAGGGCAGTGTAACATTAAGGGCAAGTTACTGCTATGGACAAAGGGATGAGAGAAGACAGAATGGTAAGGCCGATGTAGCCAAGTGGTCATGTGTGTGGGTGGATAAGTACACGTGCCTTGTGTGACTGGGGTTCAAGCCTGTGACTGCTAAATAAGGTGCTGTTTCTTGTATTCTGTCTATTTTGTGAACTCCTCTGACTGTTTGGTCATCCAGGAGTATAAACAGGAAAAAAAAAAAAAAAAAAAAAAAATTTTTTTTTTTTTTTTTTTTTTAAATCAATGGACACTGCTCTTTGTGCACTAATGTTATTAGTAGAGTTCCCAGGGTTCAGTGCTGGACACACTGTTGTTAATGACAGTAATCACACTGTAGATTTTAGTGTTTTGCACCAACCTTACGTAAAAATAAAAACACAAAGGAAACTGGACTTTTAATAACTGTGTTTATAATAAATTATAATAACCTGTATTTACAATAAATTTAACTTTACGATAAACTATACATATAAAATATTAAAATCTGCTACATTAAAAACAAAACACTAAAATCTACAGTATGAATATACCCAACCTCAGAGGCCTGTTTGAAGGACAGTAATCACAGTTAGCTACTGCAACAAAGTCTAGAAAAGTTAGGCAAATGGGATGAGAAATGGCAATTGAAGTTTAAAAATATGCAGTACTTTGACAAATGCAATGTACCGCAATTGGGCTGCAGTAATCCCAGATTAATGTACCAACTGTGTGGTACTACATTCAGGGCAGTAAGAAAACCAAAAAGACCCAGGTGCAGTCATATATGAAGTTTGCTAAGTAGTGCAGGCAGGCAGGCTGCCAGGAAAGTCAATTGTACACAGGCTGGCAGGTTTGTTAATGGTACACAAGAATTTAGCCAACAGGGATAAGGATGTGATTATCCCACTGTATAAGGCAATTGTTAGGCCATATATTGAGTACTACATATATGTCTTGAAGCCTCATTTTAAGAGGGATGCAGATCTGATGAAACAGGTGCAGAGAAGAGAAATGAGATTAGTAAAATCAACGAAGATGTGCATTTACTAAGAAAATTTCTGTTCTGCTAATTGCAATATCTGGACACTAGGCACCTGTGAGGTGATCTGATTGAAGTGTTTCAAGCTTTGAATGGATTGAGTAAGCTCAATGCTGATGGCATACTTCCTCAGACTACACAAGTGGACAAATTCAAATTGAGGAAGGATGGTTGCAGGATAGATGTGAGGAAATTTGCCTTCAGAACTATTCAAACTACTGATGGGGATACACAGGTGGTGTGGGAAATTAAATTTTTTTTTTGGCTAATGCTTCATAAGCTTGCTTTCTTACATCATTTGCTGCCAATAATACTAATACTATTTTGTTCATGTCTCCTTTAAAGTACTTCCACCTGGTACTTATACTGATTACAGCAATTCTGCGATCACAGGAAGTATGAAACCATATGTTCTAATTTTCAAATAACTCTGCAATTTTTGCTGAATCTGAGACATCATAAAATCAAGAAGAAATTGCAGTTGCCTTGAATTTGTCACAGACATTCTCTCAGATATGCCAGACAAGCTGTACTTGCTACCTGGGAGTCTAAAATGCTGATGGAACTGATATTTGGGTGACACTCAAGTGAAGTGGACACAATTTCGGCGAAGTCCGGACGGTCAGTGGCCGCCAAATCCTCTGCTTGCACCTTCATGATGGTGGGACTGTTAGTAATCCTTGGTATACTCCATGCACAAGCACACGGTGGGTAACTATCCAGGTGTGAACCAATGTAAGCAGCGGTCGAGGTGTGGTACCCACACCACACCACATGGAAGAATACCACCCCCTCTGTGTTACCAGGCAGTACTAGGGGGTAGATGACTCATCAACCGGTGCAATACCACCACTTGGCTTATTGGAGGTTTGAAGTGGTGGAAACCATGTTTAGTCTCCAGAGCTAAGTTCCGGTCAACCCTTCCCCATCTCTTCCATCATGCAGTATGATTGATGACTTTTGAGGCTAATATGAACATAGTGGCAAGATCCAATCTTCCTTACATTTCGAGGGCACAGCTCTAAAATGGTTTTCGCAGGCCGGCCGCTAGTTAGTACACCGGACCAAACAGTCAGGAGGTGTCCGGATCAGCTAGTGCATAATCTTGCTACCTCTACTCTGCCAGATAGTGACTGGAGGGAGTCCGAATAGTGTGTATACGGGGTGGCATTGTCGAGGCCACATTATGTCAACGATCTGGGTATATTCTTACCATGTGTACGCCATATTCAAAAATTTCATTACTTCATACAGCATGGCCCGCCCACTTTTTCTTACTATTGAATACACCATGAATTGTCAAACTAATACAGTAAGCTTATCTGCGAAAAGATCTAAAACTACCAAACACTTCTAGTTCATTTCACAAATATACGTGGTCCCAATTCTAATTTCCACTTGCAGTCTGCGAAACCCCATGTACTTTTTATGACAGAATCTCAGTTATTGGTTGATTCAACTACTGCTCATCTCAGTTGCCCAAATTTTTCGCTGTACAATTCCTTTCACCCCAAAGGTGGCACTTGTGCATATGTCCATTCCGATATTTCCTATCAGAGACTTGGTAATTTGGGATCTACTTTTTTCGATCTTCTCTGGCTTAAAATCTTTCTACTTCATTGTGACAAATTCATCTGTTGTCTCTACCGTTCTCCCAACTCCACTAATCACTTGGAGCTCTTTGACTTCCTCTCTTTGCAACTTGACTTTCTCCAGTCCAACTTTCCTAATAGGGAGGTAATTTTCCTTGGTGATTTTAATGTTCACAACTCCAGCTGGCTTCCGTTTTCTATTCACACCAACCCAGCTGTTCGAGATGCTGAGGCTTTTACAATTACTAATGATCTTGCACAGATTGTTTATTTACTTACAAGAATACTGGACAATCCTAACCATACAGCCAACACACTTGATCTTTTTCTCAAAAACAACCCTTCTAAGTATACAGTGGGAGTGATAGGTCCTTTAGGCACCTGAGATCACAACATGGTGATTGTCTCTTCTCCAAAAGAGCCTTTATCAACCTCGAGGTCATCCCATTTGCCAAAATTGGATGACCTGCGAGATTTTTTTCTCCTTTTTCTTGGTCGGATTACTGTATCAAAACTTCTGATGTCAACGTTTGCTCAGATCATGTCAGTGAAATTATTTTTGCAGGAATGGAATCCTTTATCCCACACTCCACTTTAAAATCTCGTCCTTTATCTAAACCTTGGTTTTTCAATAAATGTGCTAAGGCTGTTCAAAAGAAGAATGTTTCATATCGTAATTGGCTTGTTTCCAATTCTTCAGTTTCATTTTCTGCCTACACCAAAGTTTGCAACAATTGTACAGCAGTTATTAATCAGTCCAAACTATATTTTGAACAGGCTAAGAGTAGAAAACTTGCTTCTTGCCCTAATCGTAGCCGAGCATTCTGGTCTCTTTCCAAAGCTATTGGCCGCAACTTTTGCTCATCTCTGCTCCCACCTCTGTCAAAACCAGATGGTTCTGTTGTCACTGCAGCCAAGGATAAAGCTGATCTGCTAGCATCCCATTTTTCTTCCAACTCCTGTATCAGTGATCTTGGTAAAACACCTCCCACCATTCCCAACACACTCCATTCAATGCCTCCTGTGGTCTTCCGTCAAAAGGATGTCAGAAGGATCTTGACGAATCTTGATGCTAAGAAAGCTCCAGGTCCTGATGGTATTTCTCCACTTGTTCTCAAAACCTGTGCTCCTGAACTTACTCCTGTTCTTTGCCACCTTTTTTCACTTTCTTATTCCAAAGGTGTTTTTCCTTCTGCTTGGAAATTTGCTGATATCCAGCCAGTTCCTAAAAAGGGTGACAAATCCCTCCCATCCAATTATCGTCCCATTGCAATTACTTCTACTCTTTCTAAAGTAATGGAGAAATCAATTAACCGCCAACTCTTAAACTACCTAGAAACCTTACGTCTGATCAATGATTGCCAGTATGGATTTCATCAGTGTCGATCCACTGGTGATATTCTAACTTACATAACCCATTTATGGACAAATTCAATGGAAAAGTTTGGGGAAACATAAGCAGTTGCTCTTGACATCTCAAAGGCTATCGATCATGTTTGGCATAAAAATCTCTTAAACAAGCTTCCACCTTATGGTTTGCCAACTATTTTTTGTAATTGTTTATCCAGTTTTCTCTCTGATTGCTCACTGAAGGTGATGGTAGCTGGCTCTCTGGCTTCTAAAGTTTCCACCAATGCTGGTATCCCCCAAGGTTCAGTTCTTTCCCCCCACTCTTTTTGTCTTGTATATTAATGATCTTTCATTGACTGGAAATCCTATCCATAGTTTTACTGATGACAGCACATTGCATTCCACTTTCCAATTTGGGAAACCTTGCCCTGCTCAATCAACTTCAACTTCTCGAATATCCTTTACCAATTCCATAAATGCCGATCTCCAGGTAATTCTCCAGTGGGGCAAAGACAACTTAGTTGATTTCAATCCTTCTAAAACTAAGTCTTGTCTTATATCTCCCAAAAAAGATTCTTTTGCTACTATGCTTATCTTTGGTGATACTCCAATTTCCAGGCAAAATGATATATCTCTTTTGGGGATTACCCTGACTTCTAATCTCTCTTGGCACAAGCACATTACAAATATTGCTTCCACTGCATCTAAAAATAACTTTGGTTTCTCTTCCGCTCTCTGCGTTACTTTTCCTCCAAACAGCTGTTCACTCTGTACAAATCGCAAATCTGCCATACCATGGAATATTGTTCCCACATCTGGGGCGGTGTCACCAAAACCGCTCAGCCTTCTATATTCCATTCAGAAGGGGGCAGTTAGTTTAATTAATGACTCCTCTCTAACAGGGTCTCTCAACTCGCTGTCTCATAGATATGCTGTTTCTGCTGCATGCCTTTTCTACAGATGCTTCCATGGGCACTGTTCTGAATTGTCTTCTATAATTCCTGCTCTCTTTTTCAAAACACGTCCAAACAAGTGCCACCACCAGCCAACATCCATTTACTGTCCAACTTCAAACTCAAAGAATCAACTTTTCATCTACCTCGTTTATTCATTCAACTGCTGTTTTCTGGAACAACCTTCCTTCGTCCTGAAAATTAGTCTACAGAAGTTCAAGTCTAATATCAACAGATATCTTCTATCGTCTTCTCAACCTCCAACCCAAGCATGGTACTAAGTAATATAGGTTCTAACACCTCTCGTGTTTGGGGTTTTCATAAAAAAAAAATGTAGGTCTTGACATTGGATGTATCACAACCGAGTTTCCATCTCAAAAGGAAAGAGAAAAGTATGTTATTAATGGTCAAATCCTTCCTTCTCCTAAAACATTCCAAAAGATACCTGCAATCAAGTTTTCCTGGAAAGCATACTGAAATTTCAAAACACCAATGGAGAACTACATGTAAGAGACTGGTTTGTCTGGGGTCAACAGAAACAAGCATTATATTGCTTTCCATGTCGATTATTTTGGAAGACAGTCAATAGTCTCAAGACTAGCACTTCTGCATCTAAATCTGCACTGGTATCTGCTGAAGGCTTGGATTTTAATGGGAAGTGGCGGAAACCTTCCTATAGGATCACAAACATGAGAAAGGCAATAGTCACAGAGAATGTTACCTAGCTTGGCGAGAACTAGAAAGGTGCCTGCTGTCTGGAACAGGAGTTGACACCATCTTAGAAGCGTCAATCAAAACTGAAGCTGTGAAATGGTACAACCTTTTAAAGCGCATCATTGATGTTGTACTCGTCTTGGGAGAACATGGTCTGGCATTTACTGGTTTATCCCATCGAATTGGTGATTCAAACATTGGAAGAACCCCATCCTTCAAGAACATGTGCTAAGTGTAGAGGACTCAGAAAAGGAGTGAGCGGCTTGAAGTTCATTATCTATCCCCTGACTCACAAAATGAATTTATTGCAGAATGCTCGAATCTTGTGAAAAAATACATTTTTCTGGAGAGGCAGTCTGCAAAGTACTTTGCAGTAATAGTAGATGCCACCCCAGATTCCTCCCATATTGGGCAAACAACATTTCTCTTGAGATACATACTTTTAAAAGAAATGCAGTATGAGAGTCAAGAAAGATTTCTCAAGTTTGCAGATTGTAGCAACAAAAGAGGGGAAGAAATTGCTCAGGTAATAACTGATACATTGAAAGAACATTCTATTCCTCTCAATAATTGTACAGCTCAAGCCTACGATAATGGGGTAAATATGGCTGGAAAATACAATGGCACACAGGCAAAAATACAAGAACGATGCTCAACAGCAATTTTTTCACCTTGCGGTTGTCACACACTCCACTTATGTGGAAATGATGCTGCTGAATGCATACCTGAAGCAATAACCTTTTTTCAGAACAGTTCAAACTGTGTACCACCTGTTCAGTTCCATTCCTAAGCGGTGGGAATTACTACAAAACCGTATTGGTTGTTCTCTTCATGGTATGTCTGAAACAAGATGGTCAGATTGTGTTGAATGTGTAAAGCCTTTTGCAGCTCACTTGCCTGGCATTAAATTTGCACTGGAAGACCACCTAGAACTAAATTTGATGGCCAAAACAAGAAATTAAGTCCATGGAGTTTTATTATATGTGACATCTTTTGCCTGTGTTAATGTCAGCTATGTGGTACAAAATATTAGCTGGCATAGATATTTGCAACAAGGTCATCCAAGCTAGTGATGCCACACTAGATGCTGAAGTAGCAAACATAGAAACTCTCCTCACAGATCTGACAAAACTTCGAAATAACTGGAAATGCATGTGGAATGAAGCCAAATTGGTTGCGGGAAACCTAAAGATAGAAATAAAACTCTCCCATAGGAGTTAGGTGCAAGAGGGCACAGCTGCATGATGACAGCACACCTGATGCTAACTTGGAGGAAGTGAATGACACAGATGATATGCCAGAAGAGGCCTACTTCAGAAAGTGTGTTTTACATTTTGGTAGACAATGTTATAGCAGGATTAACTGTCCATTTCAATGCTGTTAAGCCAGTTGGCAGAAAAATTTGATTTCCTGTGGAAATATCTCACCATGTCTGAAAGTGATGTGGAGAGAAAAGGTTTATTTTTATCAGAGCAATATCCTGCTGACCTTAACGGTGATGATTTTGGAAAAGAAATGCAATGTTTACCCTCGGTACATAAAGCGAATTTTGTAAATACACAGTTAAAGCCATTAGGTCTGTTGAACTTGTTAAGAGAGTATGAGCTTAGTGATCTGTTTCCAAATGTTTGTGTTAGCTTAAGAATAACTATTAACAATTCCAGCAACAATAGCTTCTGCAAAGAGGTCATTTAGCAAACTCAAGCTGATTAAGAATTATTTAAGGTCTACAATGTCTCAAGAACGTCTTGTGGATTTGGCCAGTCTAAGTATTGACTCAAACAATGCCAGAACAATTAATTTTAATGATTGCCAGTATGGATTCTGTCAGTGTCGATCCACTGGTGATCATCATCATCATCATCATCATCAGCCATTTTCAAACCACTGCAGGATGAAGGCCTCTCCAGCAACTTTTCAGTTCCTTCTGTTTTGAGCACTGGCCATCCATTTACTACCCACAAACTCATGAATTTCATCTATCCATCTCCGACTTTGTCTTCCAGGTTTTCTTCTAGCTCCTCTTGGGTACCATTCTGTTATTTTCTTAGTCCATCTGTCATCATGTCTTTGAGCTATGTGTCCTGTCCAAGACCATTTTAGTTCTTTAGTTTTGATAAGAATGTCCTTTACTTGAGTTTGCTGCCTAATCCATGTGTTTCTCTTCTTATCTAACAGTCTGATTCCCAATATAATTTGTTCCATTCTTCGCTGTGTAGTTCTCAGCTTCTCTTCCATTCTTTTGGTGAGTGCTCAAGTTTCACTTCCATAAGTCATGGGGGGGGGGAGTATACATTGGTTCATTATTTTACGTTTCAGACAAACTGGGATACTGCTCTTCAGTATGTGACTATATTTCCTGAATGCTATCCATCCAAAATTTATTCTTCTCTTGACTTCCAGCCATTTATCATTATTACAGCTAATAAATTGTCCTAGATAAGTATATGACTACACCTTTTCAATTACTGCTCCTTCAATCATTATTTCTCTTTCTGTGGCATACTTGTTCATCATTACTTTTGTTTTAGCTATATTCATCTTCAGTCCAAAATCCTTACTAACTGTGCATAACTGATTAAGATTTTCCTCTAATTCTTTGGGATCGTGGCTTATGACCACAATGTCATCTGCAAATCGTAAATGGTCTAGGTACTCTCCGTTCACATTGACTCCTTTCTGCGACTAGTCTAATCTTTTGAAAGCTTCCTCAAGGGCATCAGTAAACAGCTTCAGAGATATTGTGTCTCCTTGTCGAACTCCTTTCTCAATTTTAAATTTCCTACTGTCTTTGTCTAGTCTAATAAAGGAGGTAGAACTCTCATATATTTTTTTCAAAATCATAATATGCGGGGTATCTATGCCTTGTCTTTCCAGTGCCCGAAACATTTCCTTATGCTGTATGGAGTCAAATGCCTTTTCATAATCCACAAATGCCAGGCATAATGATGTTTTATATTCATTTGCTTTCTCCATTAGCTGTGATATTACGAGAAGGTGATCCATAGTTGAGAATCCTGTCCTAAAGCAAGCTTGCTCTTTCGGTTGATTCTCATCAAGTATTCTTTCTAATCTGTTAGTAAACGACCCTTGTGAACAACTTGTAGATGTGGGATAACAAGCTAATTGGTCTATAATTTCCAATTTCTGATTTATCTCTTTTCTTATGCAGCAAAATTATGATTGCATAATTCCACTGCTTAGGCATCACACCTTTTCTAATGCACTTTGTGAAGAGCCTTGCCAGTTTTTGTGTTATGTCACTTCTTCCCAATTTTAACAACTCTACAGTAACTTCGTCTTCCCCCGGGGCTTTCTGATTCTTCATTTTCTTCAATGCATGTTCTACCTCATCAGGAAGAATATCGGGTATGTCGTATGTGTTGCTACTTTGCAATCCATCTTCCCCACTGCTAGCATCATTCCCTCGCTCCTTGTATAATTCTCTATAGTAGTCTTCTGCTATTTGAATTATGCCTTCTCTGCTGTTTATAAGTACACCATCGCTATTCTTCAATTTCAGTATCATTTGTCTTTCTGTATTACTGTTCATGGCTGCTGATTTAAATCCTTTGTTTTCCCTTAATGCTTGTTCTACTTTTCTTGTGTTAAATCTTCTTATGTCCTCTCTGAGTTTCTTTCTAATGGCTTTGCATAACTCAGTATACTCAATTTTCTTCCTGTCAGTGTTTTCCTTGCTCTTCATTTGTCGTCTTCGATTCATCATGACAAGTGTTTCTCGACTAATTTTTTCTTCTTTGGATTTCTTTTTCCCTATAGGTTTCTTGGGCTTTATCACTTCCAGAAAGTTGTAATATTCCTCGTAAATATCTTGGTCCTGAGCAGTCTGCAGAAGCTCAAACTTGTTCTTAAGTTCCAGTACATACTGCTTTTTCTCCTCTTCTGTTATCTCAAAGACCTTTGTATTATTTACTTGAGTCAGTTTTTTCCTTTCCTTTCCTACATCTATATCGAGTGTACATCGCAAATGTTGGAAGTGACCATTCTGTGATCACTTCCAACATTTACTTTATTCAGGATGGTAACATCATTCACAATATATCTTCTGTTAGTGAGGATGAAGTCAATTTCATTAGTTGTTAATCCATTTGGACTCTTCCATGTCCACTTTCTGTTCACCCTTTTCTTGAAAAAAGTGTTCATTACTGACAGTCCTTGAGATTCTGCAAATTTCACAAGTCTTTCACCTCTTTCATTTCTTTCACCAATTCCAAAATTTCCTATAGTTCCTCTTCCTGCGCTGTTTTGTCTTTTTCCAACCTTAGCATTGAAGTCCCCCATAAAATAGTGTAGTGGGTTTTCTGCTCATCTAGAAGACTCAATTTCGGTGTACAATTCTTCAACCTCTTCATCATCATGGCTCGATGTTGGTGCATAAATTATTATAACCTTTAGCTTGTACCTCTTAGAAATCTTGAGTATTAGTCTTGACACCCTTGGTGATGTACTTTTCAATTCCAAAATGTTGTTTTTTAAAATCTTTATGGACCAGAAAGCCAACTCCACCTTGACTCCTTTCACTGTTTCCATTGGTGTACAGCAGATTTCCACTTGATAAATTTATAAGTGATTCATTTCTTCTTCTTGTTTCAGCCAAACCGATGATATTCCAATTCACATTTTCTAATTCCTTTTCCAGCTCTAATATCCTGTCTTCACCGATGAGTGATCTTACGTTATAACAGGCCAAGTTCAGTTTCCGTGCACGGCAGCCTGGTCGTACCCAGAGTTTCTTAGCACCCTCTGCTTCCACTCTGAACCTCTCGCTGCCGCAAAAGGGGGAGTGAAAGCTGCTGGGGACTGAGGGCCATTTGTTTTGTCGTGCTGTCATATGCTGGAGGGTTTGGTCTTTTCCTCTTCAAGCTGACCAGGCGTCTTGAAGAGTACGCTACCAGGTGAGAGTATACCACTGGTGATATTCAGGCTTATGTTACCCATTTATGGACAAATTCAACGGAGAAGTTCGGTGAAACACAAGCAGTTGCTTTTGACATCTCAAAGGCTTTCGATCCGTGTTTGGCATAAACGTCTTCTAAACAAGCTTCCATCTTATGGTTTGTCAACTGTGTTTTTGGTAATTGGTTATCCAGTTTACTCTCTGATTGCTCACTGAGGGTGATGGTAGATGGCTCTGTCTTCTAACTTAGGCAGAATGCACTGGTCCCAAAGGAAATAGTTGTTGTAAGTGACTATTGTCAGGGAAACGGGAAACATATTGTGCAAAAAGGATAGATGGAACAGGACCATGGTATGTATGCCAGGGGCAAAGGTTGATGACGTTGTAGGGCATATATCATCCTTTAAGGGCACAAAGGGTGATATTGTTGCACACATTGGCACTAATGATATTAAGAGTAGGAGGCCGGCTGGAGTATAATGCTGAAAAAAAGTTGAGTTAGGGTTGAATTTGAAAGTGTCTGCAATTCTGCCCAGACAGGATAGGAGGGAGTATATGATGAGAGCCTTATCAATCAATTCGGCCCTGGAGAGATTGTGCAAGGCTCAAGGGGTAGAATTTTTCTCGGCCTGGTCTGTGCTTGTTAACAGGAGAGACTGCTTCTACAGGGATGGAATACACTTAAATAGAAAGGGTGCAAGAATATTTGCTGATGCTATCGAGGCAGAGTTAGGTGGGTTGGAAAACTGCTAGCTTGGGGGGATACACTAATAGATTAACAGTAGCCGCTGGCAGAGGTAAAAGTGATTCTTGCGCAGCAGCCTGGAAAGCAAGGCAATGGGAATTTCCAGGACTGCTGGGAGTCATAGTGAAACAAGTAAATACATGGGCTGGGTTAGGGTAACTTAGAGTAGAAACAGGTGCATGTATACTTGCATGTACACCAATGCTAGGAGTATAGTTATTAAATTCGATCAGCTTGAAGTGCAATCAAGACATCAATCAAGCAAAGGAAGATATTGTTGGGATATCAGAGACATGGTGTCACACAGACATAAGCAGTGCAGAACTGGAATTTGGGGATTACAATGTGTACAGAGAGGATAGACAGGACAGGAAGGGAGGAGGGGTTATGCTGTTAGTTAAGAAACACAAAATCTAAGGAAGTGCATACAACTGATGTGGGTGGACAATGCAATGTTGAGTCTGTTTTATGTGACATAAGCACTGGGAAAGGAAAAATGAGAGTAGGTATGTGTTATAGGCCTAATGAATCTGATGAGTATAATAAGCAATTGTGCAGAGAAATAGAGTGGGCCAGTAAATTAGAGTGTCTTATAATGGGAATTTTAATTTCCCAAATATTGACTGGAATTTGTGGGTTGGTCACTCACACACTAGCAAGGCTTTTGTGGATTTATTGGATGACTGTTTTCTACATCAGCATGTTCGGGAGGCAACTAGAGGGAATAATACTCTTGATCTGATTATCAGTAGTGATTCTTCATGCATCAAGAATCTGCAAATAAAGGAACCACTAGGTGGCAGTGATCACAGTGTGCTGAAGTGGGATTTACTCAAAGAGTAAAGGGAAGGGTTTTTGCTTTCGTAAAGGTGACTACGGTGGTCTGAGAGAATATTTAAATTCTATACGGTGGAACCAACTGATGATGTTACCAACAGCAAATTCAAAATGGGAAACATTCAAAAAATTAATCTTGGAAGCTAGTAGGCTTTTCATACCAACTAAGAAATATTGTTCAAGATTTAGGCCTAAATGGATGTCAGATGAACTAATTAGACATGTGACAGAGAAGAATGCATGGGATACATATAAATTAACATGTGACACAGAAGCCTATAATAGATATAAGCTGGTCTGTAACCAAGTTACAAAGGAGGTTAGGCAGGCGAAGGTAGATCACGAGAAATCTTTGGCAAAGGATGCAAAGAGTTCTTTACTTATGTAAACTCTAGAAGGAAGGGGATGAATCAGATTGGCCCACTTGATATCGATGGTTCAACTGTTGATGATCCTGCTCAGGTAGCTAACAAACTAAATGAATATTTTGCATCGACATTCACACATGAGGAGTTATTCAGGGAGGGGAATGCCAGCCGTGTATTCAACTCTGGCAGTGAGCTAGATAATCTTGTAATAACTGAGAGTAAAATGGAGGTTGGTTGGTTGGTTATTGGACGTTTAATGGCGCATCAGCAACTAAGGCTATCATGCGCCAGAGTAAAATGGAGGAGAAGTTGTTGAAGATAAACATAAGAAAGGCATCTGGGGTAGATGGAATCTATCGAGTTATATTAAAGGCGGCGGCAAACGAAGTAAGCAAACCCTTAGCCATAATTATGAGAGCTTCCTTGGACTCAGGAGAGGTACCCATGGACTGGAGATGTGCAAATGTGACCCAAATCCACAAAGGAGGATCAAAGGGAGACACAGGTAATTACAGACCTGTTAGTTTACCTTCTGTTCCAGGGAAATTAATGGAGGCAGTGGTTAAAAAGAAGCACTGCAGGATCATCTAGACAAGACTTCAGTTATAGCTCAGACACAGTATGGGTTTGTTAAGGGGAGGTCTTCTCTGACTAATTTGATTGGATACTATGATGTAGTTAAAAAGGAACTGGATGCAAAGAATAACTTTGATATCATATATTTGGATCTTAGAAAAGCCTTTGATATTGTTACACATGGAAGACTGCTGCACAAATTGGAGCAGTGTGGCATTGGAGACAAATTGCTGCTATGGATAAAGGGATGGTTCAGTGGGAGAAGACAGAGTGGTAATCAATAGACACTGCTCTTCATGGACTAATGTTATTAGTGGAGTCCCTCAGGGTTCAGTGTTGGGTCCATTGTTGTTTTCTGTATTTATAAATGATAATGATGATGGTACATCAGGCTTAATGTCCAAGTTTGCACATGATACAAAGGTTGGCAGGGTTGTTAATGACACTAATGACATTACACTGCTGGAACAGGATCTAGAAAATTTAAGCAGATGGGCTGAGAGTTGGCAAACGAAGTGTAACATTGACAAATGTAAAGTACTACATATGGGAAGCAGTAATCCCAGTGTAACGTATCAACTCTATGGTATCACACTTACATTGGTAGAGAATGAAAAGGACTTGGGGGTAATTGTGCAGGCAGATGTGAAGTTTTCTGAGCAGTGCAGACGGTCTGCAAGAATAACTCATGGTGTCTTGTCAATGATATGCAGGAATTCTTCTAGCAGGGATAAGAAGGTGATTATCCCCTTGTATAAGGCAATGGTCAGGCCACACCTTGAGTACTGTATAGAGGTCTGGAGGCCTCATTTTAAGAAGGAAGTAGAGCTGTTGGAACAAGTACAGAGAAGGGCTACAAGATTAGTGAATGGAACAAAGGATTGCTCTTACGAAGAAAGGCTTAAGTTTTTCAAATTAGTGTCTGGAGACTAGGCACCTGCGAGGTGATCTGGTTGAGGTGTATAAAGCCTTGAATGGTTTGAGCATGCTCAATGCAGATGGGATTTTTCCTCTTGCTGAGAATAATCGCCTGAGAGGGCATAAATTCAAATTGAAGAAAGCCGCTTGTAGGGTAGATGTGCAGAAGTTTGCCTTTAGCCCGCGGGTGGCTGATTGCTGGAACAAACTTCCATCTGTCATTGTAGAAGTTGATAGCTTAAATAGATTCAAGGCAGAATTTGAGAAACACTTGGAGCAAGTGGATGTGTGAAATAAGGGGTTTTTTAGCCTGATGCTATATAAGGTTGCTTTATTTCATTATGTGCTATTTATTGTTATTTGGTTTTTTTTAAGGAGCATTAGCAACTAAGGCCATATTGCTCCGGGATATGCGGTGGTCATTCCCAGACCTTTTCGCATCCTCCGTATTTGGTGGTGACGGGCTCTCACCCTGGTCTAATCAAGAAGCGTGTGCTACGCACTGCTGCTCCTTCCCACCTGGCTATGGAGGCGCCGACTTATCATGTGCCTTTGCTAATGCTAATTTCTCCACTAATGCCAGTGTCCCCCAAGGTTCAGTTCTTTCACCCATTCTTTTCCTCTTGTATATTAATGATCCTTTTCCATTGACTGTAAATCCTATCCATAGTTTTGCCGATGATAGCACCTTGCATTCCATTTCCCATCCATTTTGAGAAACCTTGCCCTGCTCAATCAGTTTCAACTGTTTGAATATGCGCTACCAATTCCTTAAATGCCAATCTCCAGTGAAAACTCCAGATCTCCAAAAACAACTTAGTTGATTTCAATAATTCTAAAACTCAGTCTTGTCTTATATCTCGCAAAAAGGATTCTTCTGCTCCTATGCTAATCTTTGGTGACACTCCGATTTATAGGCAAAATGATATATCTCTTTTGGGGATTACCCTGACTTCTAATCTCTCTTGACACAAGCACATTACAAATATTGCTTCCTCTGCATCTACAAAACTTGGTTCACTCTTTCGCTCTCAGCATTACTTTTCTTCCAAACAGCTGTTCACTCTTTACAAATCGCAAATCCGCCCTACCACGGAATATTGTTCCCACAGCTGGTGTGGTGCTCCCAAAACCTCTCTCAGGCTTCTTGATTCTGTTCAGAAGAGGGCAATTAGGTTAATTAATGATTCATCTCTAACATAGTCCACTTGCTGTCTCATAGATGTACTGTTTCTGCTGCATGCCTCTTCTACAGATACCTCCATGGGCACTGTTCTTCTGAATTGGCTTCTATAATTCCCGCACTCTCTTTCAAAACAGTCCAAACATGTGCCGCCACCAGCCAACGTCCATTTACTGTCCAACTTCAAACTTACAGAACCAACTTTTCATCTTCCTCATTTAGTCATTCAAATGCTGTTTTCTGGAACAACCTTCCTTCATACGTATTTCCTGAAAATTACAGTCTATAGAAGTTCGAGTCTAATGTCAACAAATATCTTCTTTCGTCTTCTCAATCTGGCAGATATGAATGTATATTCAGATTTCCTGTTAAAATACATTGGCAGCTTCACAAGAAAGATTCAGTTTAATGCACAAATAACGAAAACAAGATGCCTGTCCTTGATGAATTAAATTAACCCTGCAATCTTTTCCACATTTTCATCTGTTCCATTTGTCGGTGTATGGCCAGAACATTGATCATCTTTCATGAATTAAAAAAAAAAAAAAAAAAAACGTTCTTGTTTATACTCTGGCACAACCACCAGGTCAGAGGAGTTTACAATAAATTATCAATACAAACATCAATCATATTTAGCAGTCACGGGCCACTCAAAAGAGCACGTGCTACTGCACTCTCGCTCCTAACAACTTGGCTACGCCAGTCCTATGTATGCCTTTGATTCTAGAAAACAACTGAATATTTATGCTTTTAATAATGCATTATCTCCAAAGGCTCTCCATAACATATCACACATTTCTGAAATTATTCTGCCAAGCTTGAAACAAAACTTGACGTAAACCCTTTGTTCCTTTGAATCATACATTTCAACAACAACAACAAAAAAAAGCATATTGTTTTAGTGAAGACAACACAAATGTTATGCACATTGTGTATATAATATTTTTTAATCAGAACAACATGGAATAATGTATGACAACGAAAACCATCATGGGAGTATAACTATTATCAACACCTAGCTGGAAAAGTGCACACATTGGTAACACTCTTATTTGGCCTAAACTTTTGGGTAACATCCTACTAGGTATATCCATTTACCTAGCACATTTACCCGCATTTTTCTTTAAACATGTAAACTAAACGAAAAAGTGGTGCAAAAGACTGATATGATCTAAAATGAAAGTAGAGGTCATCATCTGTTATGGAAAATGTTACACTATTAAAGAAATATGGCAATGCAACTGTGTGAAACTTTTGATATTAGTTATCAACTGTGTATAACACAAAGTGCAGAGTGAAGTATGGTGCTTAAATCATTGGCAGACAGCATGGCAAAGAAATAAATGATAAAGTATACACTACTCTATAGAGTATTATGAATAATTAATTACATTATAAAACTATGTTAATTTCAATACTTTAAGACCCAGTTCTGTCTTATTTCTTGCAAAAATGGGATAATCGCCTGCTATGCACATTTTCAACAATACTCAATTTTAGATAAGAGCCTGACTTTTTCTCACATAAGCAAATTACAAATATCGCTTATTTCACATCAAGAAAACTAGGTATGGCATTACTTTTCTTCAAAAGCTCTTAACACTGTACAAATCATCTTTTCTGCTATAAAATACTGTTCCAACGTATGGGGTACTGCTACCAGAATTTCCCTAAAACTCCTTTACTCTTATGGTAATTAATAATTCCTGTCTTAAAGACTTGCTTCACTATCATACATAAGTTCAATTTCTGCTGCATGCCTTTTCTATAGCTATCTCATTGTATAAGGCAACTGAAAGATGGAATGCTCTGTCCAAGTATGGGGACCATACTTATAAAAAAATAGTAGAGGTTCTTGAGAGGCAGGCAGCGTGCTTATTGATATCAGCAAAAAAGTATCCATGTGAGAATAGTCTTTGAACACATTTATTGTTTCACTAATAAAACAATTATTTAATTCCAGATATTAGCTGATTCTAATAACTGCAATAATACATCACCTGTATAACTGAAATGTTTTTAAAATAGCTGTTTTTAATTTACTCAGTGTTAACTTTCAAATAACACAACTCTTAAATATCACTAACAATCAGCACCAAGCAGAGTTCCATCACAATGACTTCGATAAGCTTTAATGATAGTCTTGTACTTTAATGTAGTAAAGTGCAAGGTCTTAACACATGGGAAATATCAATCCCAAAGTAAATTACACACTTAAAGGGTTGAATTAAATTATACCGCAAGAAAGGGATTTGGACCTTATATAACATAGGCACACAAAGTTTTCTGTGCAGTACACACATTCAAAAAGAAAGGGAGTTGGGAAAGCAAGCAGACTGAAAGACTAATGGCAGAAAACCTGTGGGTAGGTCGTAATGTGGAAAAATGTGTTAGTTCCCACATTCAAAAGGGAAAGGTCACTATCTATGAGCATATGCTCTATGATACAACCCCTCCCTTTAATGTCAGCAACACCTAAAAGGATAGAGTTTTCAATGACATCTGCTAGAAGTAAGTTAGGGGAAGGCAACTGCATAATAAAATTTCCAGGCTTGCTAGATGTCAGTCACAGTTGGCAAACATATGGAGCAAACTGTTAGTAGAAATTCAACTGCAAGTTTAACTGCTACTGCCTTTACATCAGTTGAATATCAAAGGTTCGAACAGAAAGAAGCAGGGGGACTGGTTATCCACAAGGATGACAACTCCTCTACGTGCGCAGGATTATACCTATTTCTGTTTTTACGAATGAAATAATAGCAAAATTATGCAAGGAAGGGTCTTCATTTCTCTTTTGTATAATTTTTAGAAGAAAAACCAAACTGTTTCATGCTTTAGCAGGTGGCCTATGACATCATCAATATTTTGCCATAATGCTCAACAATTCCATCATAAGAATACAGCCATTATTTGGGCTTGGCAGAAAGGCAATTTGACTTTCAGAGAGCTGAGGCTGCATTTTCAGTTTTACATTTATCCTTTTTTTTTTTGGAAAGTATGGATGTTGAACTGTTATCATTTTCTTTTACTACAAAAAGTTCCAGGACCACAACTTCTGTGATAACTTAAGGTAACTCCTTAATTTTCACATTTGTTTCCTTGGTATTAATTGCTCATAGGTTTTCTTTACCACTAGGATTTTGTAGAGGCAGACCAAGTTTTGTGAACCAAATAAATAGCATATATTACTATTTATTTAGTTCTCTAAAACCTCTGCCCTAAGTATTTGAATTTCTTTTCTTCCCTCAGTAATAAACAGATAGAGTATTCTGAGTATTCTTGACTAGGAGTTTGATAAAGGGAGCTCACACAAGCCCCTTGTTTAAAACAATTTCTCCTTCACTGTAATCACAGTTATCACAAAATCATTTAGCTACCTGACAGAATGGCTCACTTCTGGAAATTGAATCCCTAAAAAATTCCTCATGTGTGAATGTAGATGGAAAATACTCATTCAGTTTGTCAGCAACCTTAGCAGGATTATCAAACAGGTGACCATTCACATCCAGCAAACCAATGTGATTCAACCCCTTACTTCTACTCTTTATGTAAGTAAAAAAAATCTCTTTGCATTCTTTGGAAGTGACTTTAATCTACATCTAATTGATTGGAATAATGTGGGGGGGGAAATCGCCAAGAGGAACAAAATTTTTAAATAAACTAGATGACTATTATTTGTACTAGCATGTTACAGAAAATACTAGGGGTAAGAATATCTTTGACCTCAGTATTACTCAAAAATCAGATGTCACAGGGCTTAACGTACAGGAGCCATTGGCAGGTGGTGATCACACAGTCAGTAGTTAAAGGTAAAGGCATGGGTTATACCTTCTGTCGAAGAATATAATGGAAGGAAAAATTGAGGGGAAGAGGAGCAGAGAAAGACCTTCTGGGCATGACAGTTTGCAATGCTGCCCGTAGAGCACAAGATTGATGCAGTTGGAAGAAACTGATGGTGGTCACAACAGCTTCTCAGGGAGCTACGTGACTGAATGAAGATGGGTTTTAATTTCAGAAAAGGGGGCTATGGAAGTTTACGGCATCTATTGTAATAATTGGGTAGATTGTAGAGGTAGGATGAATACTTTAGAACAGTGGTCTCCAAACTTTTTGGTCACACACCCATGTTACTTAAAAGAACTACCATGCACCCCAGAAGAAAAAATTAAATATATAAGTTTAATATATATTTTTTTATTTATAAATCATTTACATGGAAGGCATTATATCTAAAATCACAAATAAAAAAATACAAAACAAAATTAAATCGAAATATTCAAGCACAAAATGATATGAAATCATTAATGCAACAAGTTTAGTAAATGTAATGTAATACTATTTGTTTTATTTATAAATAATTTACATGATATGCATTATATCTAGAATCACATATATAAAATCACAGTCTAATTCGATGCAAAAATACAAAACAAAACAAAATTGAAATTAAGGTACAAAGTGGTATAAATCAAATCAACAGCATATTTTTGTGGGAACAATTTGCTCGAATATTTTTCATTATTGCTGTGTATCTTGGTTTCATATTTTGGGACCCAGCTACCCGAAGATCTGGTTCCAAGTTAAGTTTATTTCTAAACGTGGTTTTAATAATAGTCACTGCAGAGAAAGTCACCTCACATAGGTATGTTGAGCCAAATGGAAGGATTGCATCGCTCACTCTGCTTACCAAATCACCCCCAGGGATCATCTCGAGCACCTTACTTTGGAGACCACTGCTTTAGTAGAATCATAGAATGCCTTTAAAGCAATAGTCACAGAAGCCATGAATGCATATATACTATTATGAAAATACAGCATGAGGAGGATGCAGGAATTGTCTGAATATAGAGCTAGCCAGTCTAATAGAGCATAAAAAAAAAAAAACAGCACAAGAAAGATGAAAAGTAATGAAGCCTACAACAGCTACAAGTTGATGTGTAATAGTAACACGGATAAAGTTAGGGAGGACAAAGCCGAGTATGAGAAAGCACTGGCTAAGGGAACAAAAAATGGGGACAAGGAGTTTGCATGTATGTGAATACAAAGAAGAAAAGGAATCGGATTGGACCCTTGTGTACTAGGTATGGGAATGACTTAGATAATCCAGTTGATGAATTAAATAAGCACTTCGCATTTGTCTTTACTGATGTAAGAAATCACTAATAGTAGCCTTTCTGTCTACTATTAGTGATTTCGAAATTACAGATGACTGTTCGTTAGAAAAACTTTTGAGCTAAAGGCAAGTAAGGCTCCTGGAGTTGATGGCATACACCCAGTAATTTTTAGGGAGGCAGCCAGAGAGTATATTGAATCACTGGGGTTAATTATGAGGGCATCTTTGGACTCAAGGAAGATTCCTTTGGAATGGAAAAGGGTCAATATATCGCCAATACATAAAAGTGATTCTAGGAATGAAATGAGTAATTACAGATGGGTTAGTAAGACTTCAGCGGTAGCAAAAATCTTAGAGGCAACAATTAAGAATGTAATCCATTTAAATTTAGATAGAAGTAGCATTCTGAAGGACACACAACATGGGTTAAGGGAAAATCATTTTTAACTAACCTGGTAAGCTATTTTGACAGTTACTCGTGAACTAGGCATAGGGAACAACGTCAACAGTTCATTTGAATTTTAGCAAGACATCTGACTCAGTCCCCCCAAGAGGTTGGTGTATAAGTTGGAACATGTTGAGATTTTGGAAAGATTCTAAAATGGATTGCAGGATGGCTGCAGGGGAGAAAGTAGAGGGTTGTGATTAATCGATATTCTTCAGATCGGGTCCTGCAAGGATTGGTTCTTGGACCACTGCTGTTTCTAATTTTCATAAATGACCTCAACAAATGGATAAAGAGCACGATGTCAAAGTTTGCAGACAACATAAAGATTGAGAGTTGTTAATGATTTGTGCTAAGCAATGCTCCTTTCTGATGACTTGAACTGGCTTCAAGAATGGTCAGAAAAGTGGCAACTATGTTTTAATGCAGCAAAATGCAAGGTCTTACACTTGAGAAATAGCAAACTCAAAATAACTTATACACTTGGTAGGGTTGAATTAAAAACAGTAGAGGGGAAGAAAGGGATCTGGGAGTTAAGATACAGACAGATGTGAAGTTTTCTGAGCAGAAAACCATGTAGCCGGGATAGCCCATGATGTCCTATTGATTTATCAAACAATATCCTGTAGAGATAGGGAGGTCATAACCTCCATTGTATAAGGCAAATGTAAGACTGCATTTGGAATACTGTCGAAGAACGGAGACTTCATCTGAAAAAAGATGCTGGATTCCTTGAAAGGGTCAAAAGACAGGCAACTTGCACGGTGAGATCAGGAAAAAGGACAATTGTACAAGGACAGACTTCAATTATATGGGCTACAGAGCTTGGCAACTAGGCACCTCAGAAGAGACCTGAACGAGGTTTATAATGGCCAGGAAAGGTCATTTTACTAACGTCTCTAAGAGGGTTTAGTTAAAGCCCTACAAGATAATTTTCATTAATGTTGGGCTAAAATGAATTGTACAGCAATTAAAGCAGAGGTGTTAAAATTTGTCTAAAGCCATTTATTGTTCATTCCAGATGTATATTTAAATGTTGAAGTGTTTAAATCCAGTGTGCTCTGTTGAATTAGTAGTTTATTCTCACAGAACAGCACTGTGTCAGTGAGATTGAAGCAATTTTTTTTTGAAATTTTAAGACTACTTTAAGACTTTATAAATTAATATGGTGAAATCAACTAAAATTTCTTTCCAAAAAATTAAAATTAAATAAAAAAAAAAACATTTGAATTAACATCTTTTCTTGGATACCTTTCTATCAGTTACTGTAACATTGTACCACACCTTTTGACACGTAGTGTTTCAGAACTGTGTTTTCTAGGAGCCCACATGGTCACTAACAACAGCTAAACATTGATCATTGAAGTAAATACTGAAAACTTAACATTTACCTAACAGTACTAGAAACCATAATTTCAGAACAGTCACTGACAATTATTTCAAGGTCTTTATCACCCTTGAGTGTGGTATCATCCAACTGATATGTTATTCTGGGACTACTGTAGCCCATATGAAGGACCCAGCATTTATTAATGTTAAACTTCAAACTGCCCTTTTCGATCTTTCTGTCTACTTTTTCTAGGTGTTGCTGCAGTAACATACCCTAATTCTGGTCATTAAGTGTCCTACCAACCTCCGTATCAACTGCAACCTTAGATATTAAGCTTGATATGCCTCCATCAGTATCATTAATAAATACTGAAAACAATAAAGATCACAACAATGAACGACAATTTCTCTTCCACTTTCGTCTCTCTCAAAATCATTTTCCGTGAATTATAAGTTGGCATACCAATCACTAAATACCTCTACATGTGTGTGTAGATACAAAATATTTATTCAAGTTATCAGAAATCTGAATAGTTATGGCATTTTTATCTAGTGGACTAATGTGATTCACCCATTTCCTTCTAATTTCAACTTAAAGAATTCTTTGCTATTTTTCTTTGTGTTCACAGCCAAAGACTTCTTGTAATCTGTTTCAGCCTGCATAACAGTGAATTGATTGCAGACTAGTCTTACTTACTATAGGATTCAGTGTCCCCTGACAATTTATAATCGTTCCATGCATTTTTCTCTGCCACTAGTCATCACTACAGTTCATCTAACATCCATTTGGTCTAAACCTCCTTGAATCTCTCTCAGCTGGAATAATACATTGGTCCAGTCCCACTGAAAAGGATTTAAAAACTGCCCATAAAAAAGGCCATCGTACTCACCTTGATGAAAGCAAAAGTTCTTTCCTTTACTCTAGACAGCAGTTACACTTCAAATAAATCCCACATCAATACACTATGATACATGCTATTATTAAATTTCATTGTTAATTAAATTATACTTAAACGGAATCACAACCCAGACTAGAGCAGCAAAGCAGTGAGCACAAGGTAGAGGTGGTACTGTGGCTCGTGGGAGAACCAAAGGGTGCGATTCTCCAACACATCACAGTCTAAGAAAATGTGCGAAATGTGAAATGTTTGCAGACCTGTCTATAACAGGACATGATCGAGCCAAGGAGGATGTCTTTGTGTGTGCTAGGTGCAGAGACTGTGAAGAAATTAGGTGCCAACTCAGTGTTCTGATGGGTGTCTACGAGAGGTTGAGGTGTAGGGCGGATGCCCTAGAAGAAATTAATGAGGGGCCCATCAAGCTCTCAGCTGCCCAACTCAACGCCAGAGCTCACTCCTGTGTATCAGGCAACACAGCAGTAATCTACAAGGCAGAATGCACTGGTCCCACAGAAATTAGTAGTAGTGGCATGTGATGCAAGAAAGCAAGTGTATGAGTTTATGCAGCATTAGCAAAAAAAAAAAAAAAATTACAAAACAATCCCCTCTAAATGTTTGTCCAGTTCCTCCTTAAATTTATTTAACCTATCAACTTCCACAATGACAGATGGAAGTTTGTTCCAGCAATTAACCACCCGCTTGCTAAAGGCAAATTTCTGCACATCTATTCTACATCTGTCCTTCCTCAATTTCAATTTATGCCCCCTTGGGTTCGTAATCTGAACAAGTGGAAGAATCCCATCAGAATTCAGCGTGCTCAACCCATTCAAGGCCTTAAACACCCCAATCAGATCACCTCGCAGGTGCCTAGTCTCCAGCTGCTGCAATTTGCAGAACTTTAGCCTCTCTTGGTAAGAGGATCCCTTCATTCCCCTCACCCACAGGAAGTAGTAGTAGTGGCATGTGATGCAAGAAAGCAAGTGTATGAGCTTATGCAGCATTGGCCAAAAAAAAAAAAAAAAAAAAAAAAAAAAAATTACAAAACAATCCCCTCTAAATTGTTGCCCTTCTCTGTACACGCTCAAGCAAATCTACATCCTTCCTAAAATGAGGCCTCCAGACCTGCACGCAGTACTCACGGCATGGCCTTACCATTGCCTTATACAGAGGGACAATCATCTCCTTTTCCCTGCTAGCAAAATTCCTGTATATCATTGACAACACCCCATGACCTGTAGTTATTGTTGGTGACTCCATTGTCAGGGAGATCGGAAATATATTACGCAAAAAGGATAGGTGGAACAAGAACAGGGTATGTCTGGCAAGGTCAAAAGTTGATGACGTTGTAGGGCCGATATCATCTTTTAAGATCATAAAAGGTGATATTGTTGTACACGTCGGCACTAATGACCTTAAGAGTAAGAGATCTGCAGATTTACTTAACAATCTATAATCAATGCTGAAAAAGAGTCAAGAGTTAGGATTAAATTTGAAAGTGTCTGCAATTCTGCCCGATAGGAGCGAGTATATGATGAGAGCCTTGTCAAACAATTCGGCCCTGGAGAGATTGTGCAAGGTGCATGGGGTAGAATTTTTTTCAGCATGGTCTGTGCTTGTTAACAGGAGAGACTACTGCAGGGATGGGATACACTTAAATAGAAAGGGTGCAAGAATATTTGCTGATGCTATCGAGGCAGTTTTAAGTGAGTTCGAGAACTGCTAGCTTGGCAGAATTCACAGACTAAAAGATTAACAGTAGCCACAGGCAGAGGAGAAAGCGATTCTAGCACTGCTTCTATTGTAATGAGCAGCAGCCTAGACAGAGAGTTGTTGGGAGTAATTATGGAACAAGTAAATTTGTGGGCTGTGTTATGGTAACTAAGATTAAGAACAGGTGCATGTATACTTGCATGTACACCAATGCTAGAAGTATAGTAAATAAATTTGATGAATTTGAAGTGCTGATCAAGGCATCAAAGGCTGATATTGTTGGGATATCAGAGACATGATGTCACACAAATATAAGCAGTGCAGAATTGGAATTTTGGGAGTACAATGTGTACAAAAAGGATAGACAGGGTAGGAAGGGTGGAGGGTTATGCTGTTAGTTAAGAAACACAAAATCTAAGGAAGTGCATCCAGTTGACATGGGTGAACAGTGCAATGCTGAGTCTGTTTGGTGTGACACAAACACTGGAAAAGGGAAAATGAGAGTAGGAGTGTTATATAGGCCTAATGACTCTGATGATTACAATTAACAGTTGTACAGAGAAATCGAGTGGGGCAGGAAATCAGAATGTCTTGTAATGGGAGATTCTAACTTTCCAAATATTAACTGGAACTAGCGAGTTGGTCACTCGCACACTAGCAACACTTTTGTGGATTTATTTGAGGATTGTTTTATACAGCAACACGTTCGAGGGGCAACCAGGGGGAGTAATACTCTTGATCTCATTATCAGCAATGATTATTCATGCATAAAGAATTTTCAGATAAAGGAATCACAAGATGACAGTGATCAGTGTAGTAATGTGGGATTTACTTAAAGATGTAACTAACATCAAGTGTAAAGGGAAGGGTTTTTGTTTTATAAAGGCAACTACAGTGGTCTCAGACAGTTTTTAAATCCTATACAGTGGGATCAACTGATGATGTTACCAACAGTGAATTCTAAATGGGAAGCCTTCAGGGACTTAATCTTGGAGGCTACTAGGCTTTTCATACCAACTAAAAAATATTGTTCAAGGTTCAGGCCTAAATGGATGTCAGATGAATAAAAGAGGCTTGTGGCAGAGAAGAAAAATGCACAGGATGCATATAAATTATCAGGGAACACAAAACCCTACCGCAGATATAAGTTAGTCTGTAATCAAATCACAAAGGAGGTTAGGCAGGCAAAAGCAAATTACGAGAAATCTTTAGCAAAGGATATAAAGAAAAACAGCAAAGAGTTCTTTACTAATGTATAACTCTAGAAGGAAGGGGATGAATCAGATTGGTTCACTTGATATTGATGATTCTGCTCAGGTAGTTGAAAAATGAATGAGTATTTTGCATCTACATTCACACAGAGGAGTTATTCAAGGAGGGGAATGCCAGACGTTTATCAAACTCTAAAAGTGAGCTAAGTGATTTTGTAATAACTGAGAGCAAAGTGGAGGAGAAATTGTTGTAGTTTAACATAAAAAAGGCACCTGTGGCAGATGGAATTTATCTAGTTATACTGAAGGAGGCAGCAAGGGATGTAAGTAAATCCTTAGCTATAATTATGGGAGTATCCTTAGAGTCAAGGGAGATACCCATGGAAAAGGGTGACACAAATAATTATAGAGCTGTTAGTTTAACTTCTGTTCCAGAGAAAATAATGGAGTCACTGGTTAAAGTGGTGATACAGGATCACCTAGACAAGACTGCAGTAGTAGTTCAAACCCATCACGGGTTTGTTAAGAGGAAGTCTTGTCTGACCAATTTGGCTGGATACTACAATGTGGTCACAAAGGAACTGGATGCAAAAAATAATTTTGATATCATATACTTGGATTTCAGGAAAGCTTTTGATACTGTTGCACATGAAAGACTGCTGTACAAATTGAAGCGATATGGCATTAAGGGCAAGTTGCTGTAATGGATAAAGAGATGGTTGAGTGGGTGATGTCAGAGAATGGTAATAAATGGACACTGCTATACGTGGACTAATATTATTAGCGGAGTTCACCCAGGGTTCGTTGCTGGGCCCTTATTTGTTTTTTGTATTCATCGATGAAGATATATCAGGCTTAATGTCCAAATTTGCAGATGATACAATTGTTATTGTTATTGTTATTTAGTTTTTAGGAGCATTAGCAACTAAGGCCATATTGCTCCGGGATATGCGGTGGTCATTCCCTGACCTTTCCGCATTCTCCGTATTTGGTGGTGACGGGCTAGAACCCCAGTCTAATCAAGAAGCGTGTGCTACGCACTGCTGCTCCTTCCCACCTGGCTACGGAGGCGCCAGATGATACAAAGTTTGGCTGGGTTGTTAATGACAGTAAAGACAGTATGCTACTGCAACAGGATCTAAAGAAGTTAGGCAGATGGGCTGAGAAGTGGCAACTGAATATATGAAGTTTAACATTGACAAATGCAAAGTACTGCATATGGGTAGCAGTAACCCAAGAGAAATGTACCAACTGTGTAGTACTACACTCGGGGAGGTGGAGAATGAAAAAGATCTGGGGATAATTGTGCAGTCAGATATGAAGTTTTCTGAGCACTGCAGACGGGCTGCCAGAGCAGGTCACAGAGTTTTGTCAATGATATATAGGAATTTTGCTAGTAGAGACAAGGAGGTTATTATCCCTTTGTATAAGGCAATGGTCAGGCCACAACTTGAGTACTGTGTACACGTCTGGAGGCCCCATTTTAGGAAGGATGTAGAGTTGTTAGAACGAGTACAGAGAAGGGTAACAAGATTGCTGAGAGGAACAAGGAGTGTACTTATGAAGAAAGACTTAAGTTCTGTCAGTTGCAGGATCTAGAGACTAGGCACCTGCAAGGTGATCTGATTGAGGTGTATAAGACCTTGAATGGTTTGAGCAGGCTCAATGCTGATGGGATACATCCGCTTGCTCAGATTAAGAACCGGAGGGGGCATAGATTCAAATTGAGGAAAGACAGTTGTAGAATTGATGCGCAGAAGTTTGCCTTTAGCCAGCAGATAGTTCATTGCTGGAACAGACTTCCATCTGTTTTTGTGAAAGTTGATAATTTAAATAAATTTAAGGCTGAACTAACAAACATTTTGAGTGACTGAATGGGCGAAGTAATGGGAAGGTTTTTTTTTTTTTTAGGCTCATACCGTATAAGCTTCCTTTCTTGCATCATATGCCTCAAATAATACTACTCAGTGGGTCCCTTATCTGTAGATTCTTAATGAACTAAGGGTCGCTCCCATAATTAGATCAAGAACACTGCTTTTGTTTGTTGCCTCTCTAACATGCTGGTGTAGAAAACAGCCATTCAATCAGTACAAAAAAGGTTCTGTTACCATGTGTGACCAACCCACAAGTTCCAGTCAATATCCAGAAAGATAAAATCCTCAATTGTAAGATAATCTTACAGGCACACTCTTTTTGTTTATTATAAACATCAATCATTTAGTCTATAATAACATATTTCTGCTCTCATTTTTATTTTCCAATGCACGTATCACACCAAATTGATTCAACATTACGCCCATGTCAACTGCATGTACTGCCTCCAGTCCTCTGTGCATCTTAACAAAGAGCATACGTTCTTTCCCAGCTATCTCTGCACACATTGTACTCACCATATTCAAATTCTGCATCTCCTATGTCCAAGCAGCATCGTGTTTCCAATATCGTTCACATTTCATGACTTAGCTAACATCTCAAATTTATTCACTGCACTTTTAGCATCAGCGTACAAGCAAGTATATATGAATCTTTTTTTGATGCTTTAGTAATTCTAATACAGCCCATGTAGACATCCAGCAGGTCTAGTAATCCCCGCCACAGCTTGCTTTCC
The DNA here is from genome assembly GCF_048544385.1 of Mastigoproctus giganteus. Classification (NCBI taxonomy): domain Eukaryota; kingdom Metazoa; phylum Arthropoda; class Arachnida; order Uropygi; family Thelyphonidae; genus Mastigoproctus; species Mastigoproctus giganteus. The sequence goes on along the minus strand of NC_143576.1, from coordinate 99,343,416 downwards.
AGGTTGTTGAATGCCCCAGTAGAAGCAGTGCACGAATCAATTTCACCTCAGTGTGTAGCTGCTGTTATATTACAAGGGTCAACAATTATTTTTCATCAGATAAAAAAAAAGTAAAGAAAACATGTTGACTAGATAGCTCTTTGAATGGCAATTCCAAATCTGTTTTCAGTTTTCCTTTAGCATGTCTAATTTTTGTGATGAGACTAATTACACATCTACATATACAGCGAACACACATGAATATAATTATTTATTTATTATTATTGTTTTTACATTCATATTTAATGTAATTGTTTGAATATAGCTATATCCTTTTAATTTTATGAAATGATTATAAATTGGTTCAGGTAAGATCCAATGAATTACAGAAACACATTCATCATCATGCTTCAAAGGGGTAAAAATCACAGCAACAAATTCTACTATGTGTGTTGCTCTTTCCTAACTAAATCATCATGGGTAGAATCAGAACATATACTGTATTTAGAAAATTTACCAGTTATACTTTGACTGTCCTCTAGATCAGTGGTTCTCAATCTTTTTTTTTTTTGCTCGTGGCCCATTTCTGAGTTTCATTCATCTGTGGCCCCACCCCTCATATTGTTTAATTATAATAAATAATATTTATAATAAATATGTACTTTATCACCTGCACTTTTTATTTATAACATGTATTATTTGTTTATAATATAAGGAATATTAATAATAAAAAAGGGGTTTATTAACTACAATCTTTATTTATAATAGAATTTTTACTCATAATATTTTGTTTATTCACAATATACAATTATGCTCCTAACAAAACATATTACAATAATATTACTGTCCCTTAGTTTAGTAAGATTCTTACTGATCTCAATAATTTCTTTTTTATATCAGTAATAATTTTATTTTAGAAGCGAACTTTTCGTAGCCCACTTAACAGTTTCCATGGCCCCCAATTTTACGACTTTTACCTGTGTCCCCTCAGAAATACGGCATGGTCCCCATTGAGAACCACTGCTCTAGATGACCAGGATAAGGCACAGGCACATAATATTATTATAAGTATGACTTGTTCAAAATGGATTATGTGACTGCTTGAACAAAAAGAAAAAGTTGATGTCATTTACCATATGCATGATATGGAGCAAATCAAAAGACCACGATGGTGATTGTTATTTTTGTAATGTGAATGCAACTGGTTTCAGAAATGAATTAGTGCAAGCTTGCTTATCCAAACCTGGATTTGGTCGTGAGACAATCCTTCATGATGACAGAATGCCAATTCCAGCAGCTCCACAGCATGGACTACATTCTTCAGAAAATGAAATGGAATGGGATGGGATGAAGGCACGACCGGCAGAGACCTTCGAACTTCACCTGATCCAGAGAATCACTGAGCTCGAGTTGTGTACCAAAAATGAGTTGAATCAGCTGGTTAGAAATCTAGCCCTCTTAAAGATAAAGGTCCAACTTCTCACCTCAAGTAAAAAGCAGAAATGCTCAATTATGAAGAATGTCAAAGTGTACTACTATTGAAAAAAAAAAAAAAACCTCAAGTTTCAGCAATATTCTTTATGGTAAACGGTATGCTATTCTACTGCGATGATATCAATGGAGTTTTTAGGGAATTGTCAAAAGTACACATTACATCTGAATGGCACCTCTTCAACTCCTCACAGTAAAGATTGAAAGCTGTTCTCTTGCATAACAGTAACTTAAAGCCATCCCTACTACCCACTCTGTTTATGTAAATGACACATAGTATAACATGAACTACTAGAAGCAATTCAACACAGCAATTTTTAATGGAAAAGATGTGATTACTCTCAAAGTCATGTTATGTTAATAGGCATGCAAGTAGGCATCACAAAATGTTGTTTTCTTATACCTATGGGATAGCCATTCAACCATGACCTGCTACATGACACATTGACTGGCCTCAAAGAAGCAAAAGAGCTAGGAATGAATACTGTGCAATGTTCAATTAGTGGACACTGAGGATTATCCTTACACCTCTCCACATTAACCTTGCCTAATGAAGAATTTTATGAGAGCAATGAGTAATATGAATTCAAGAGGATTTATCACTTAAGTGAGAAATTTCGAAACATCAGTGCCACAAAAGTAAAAGAGGGAATCTTCATGGGGCCTCAAATCAGCGAGAGCTCTGCAGGATGAAATCTTTGAAAAATGCATTAGAATTAAAAGGCATGGCAGGCTTTCAAATGGTTTTATGGTTATAGATACATAAGAACAATGATAGTGCTACACCATTCCCAGGTTATGCAACAGCAGTACATACTACATACTTAACGACACTACACGTATACAAAATCCATACACCTTTAAACCTCTGGCATTGACAGTGTTGTTTCACACCCAAAATGTATAGTATGGAGAGATGGGAGAAACCCCTAGAGCCGTTTGACACTAAACACACTCTACTACATATTTAAGTTATGTTATCACAGTTATGTTAAAAAATCACATTTGTATTTTTATAAATTTGGTTTAAAAAAAACACTTCTAAAATTAATTATATCCCTAAGAAATTACATACAGGAATATTAAATATTTTTTATATTAGTGTTAGCAGTGGCACAATGCAAGATTATACAGCATTGAAAAAAAAAAAAAAAAAGATCAAAATTGAGAGTAGGAGTGTGCTATAGGCCCAATGACTCTGATGACTATAATAAGAAACTGTACAGGGAAATAGAGTGGGCCAGTAAATCAGAGAGTCTTATAATGGGGGATTTTAATTTCCCAGATATTGACTGGAATTTGGGGGCTGGTCACTCACACACTAGCAAGGCTTTTGTAGATTTATTGGATGATTGTTTTCTACATCAGCATGTTCGGGAGGAAACTAGAGGGAGGAATACTCTTGATTTGATTATCAGCAGTGATTCTTTATGCATTAAGAATCTGCAGATAAATGAACCACTAGGTGGCAGTGATAACAGTGTGCTGAAGTGGGATTTACTCAAAGAGGTAACTACCATTAGGGGTAAAGGGAAGGGTTATTGCTTTCGTAAAGGCGACTACGATGGACTGAGACAGTATTTAAATTCTATACAGTGGGACCAACTGATGATGTTACCAACAGCATTCAAAATGGGAAGCATTCAAAGAACTTATCTTGGAAGCTACTAAGCTTTACATACCAACTAAGAAATATTGTTCAAGGTTTAGGCCTAAATGGATGTCAGATGAACTAATGAGGCATATGGCAGAGAAGAAACATGTATGGGATACATACAAATTAACACATGACACAGAAGCCTATGATAGATACAAGTTGATCTGTAACCAAGTTACCAAGGAGGTTAGGCAAGCGAAGGCAGATTGCGAGAAATCTTTGGCAAGGGATGCAAAGAAAAACAGCAAAGAGTTCTTTACTTATGTAAACTCTAGAAGGAAGGGGATGAATCAGATTGGTCCACTTGATATCGATGGATCAACTGTTGATGATCCTGCTCAGGTAGCTAACAAACTAAATGAATATTTTGCATCGACATTCACACATGAGGAGTTATTTAGCGAGGGGAAAGCCAGAGGTGTATTCAAAGAGAATCTTGTAATAACTGTGAGTAAAGTGGAGGAGAAATTGTTGAAGATAAACACAAGAAAGGCACCTGGGGTGGATGGGATCTATCCAGTTATATTAAAGGAGGCAGCAGAGGAAGTAAGCAAACCCTTAGCCATAATTATGAGAGCTTCCTTGGACTCAGGGGAGGTACCCACAGACTGGAGATGTGCAAATGTGACCCCAATTCACAAAGGAGGATCAAAGGCTGACACAAGTAATTATAGACCTGTGAGTTTAACTTCTGTTCCAGGAAAATTAATGGAGGCACTAGTTAAAGAAGCACTGCAGGATCATTTAGACAAGACTTCAGTTATAGCTCGGACACAGCATGGTTTTGTTAAGGGGAAGTCTTGCCTGACCAATTTGATTGGATACTATGATGCAGTCACAAAGAAACTGGATGCAGGGAATAACTTTGATATTATTTACTTGGATCTTAGAAAGGCTTTTGATACTGTTGCACATGGAAGACTGCTGCACAAATTGGAGCAGTGTGGCATTGGAGGCAAATTGCTGCTGTGGATAAAGGGGTGGCTGAGGGGGAGAAGACAGAGAGTGGTAATCAATGGACACTGCTCGTCGTGGACTAATGTTATTAGCGGAGTCCCTCAGGACTCAGTGTTGGGTCCATTATTGTTTTCTGTATTTATAAATGATATTGATGATGGTATATCAAGCTTAATGTCGAAGTTTGCAGACGATACAAAGGTAGGCAGGGTTGTCAAGGACGCTACTGACACTATGCTGCTGCAACAGGATCTGGAAAGGTTGAGCAGATGGGCTGAGAGGTGGCAAATGAAGTTTAACATTGACAAATGTAAAGTACTACACATGGGAAACAGCAACCCCAGAGCAACGTATCAACTCTGTGGTACTACACTGACAGTGGTAGAGAATGAAAGGGACCTGGGGGTGGTTGTGCAGGCAGATATGAAGTTCTCTGAGTAGTGCAGACGGGCTGCAAGAGTAGCTCATGGTGTATTGTCAATGATATATAGGAATTTTTCTAGCAGGGATAAGGAGATGATTATTCCTTTGTATAAGGCAATGGTCAGGCCACACCTAGAGTACTGTATACAGGTCTGGAGGCCTCATTTCAAGAAGGATGTAGAGCTGCTGGAACGAGTACAGAGAAGGGCAACAAGATTAGTGAATGGAACAAAGGGGTGCTCTACAAAGAAAGGCTTAAGTTTTGCAAATTACAGTGTCTGGAGACTAGGCACCAGCGAGGTGGTCTGATAGAGGTGTATAAAGCCTTGAATGGTTTGGGCATGCTCAATGCTGATGGGATTCTTCCTCTCGCTCAGAATAATCACCTGAGAGGGCATAAATTCAAATTGAGGAAAGACAGATGTAGGATAGACGTGCGGAAATTTGCCTTTAGCCAGCGGGTGGTTGGTTGGTGGAACAGACTTCCATCCCTTGTCGTGGAAGTTGATAGCCTAAATAAGTTTAAGGCTCAACTGGACAGGTATTTTGAACGAACAGAGGGGTGAAGTGGAAGTTGTTTTTTTTTTTTTTTTTTTTTTTTTTTGGCTGATGCTGCATAAGCTTGCTTTCTTGCATCAAATGCCTCTACTAATGCTAAATGCTAAAAAAAACCCAACTCATCGGTTACTAACTAGGCACTAATAATTTGTCTAAATCTTCCTTTAATTGATTCAAACTACCCACTTCCACAACAAAAGCTGGTAGTTTGTTCCAACAATCAATTACTCTCTGGCTGAAAGCAAATTTTCACACATCTTGCAGCTATTTATCCTTTTTCAATTAAAGTCTATATCCCCTTATGTGTGTGTTGTTCAAGAAAGAGTACGGTTTCAATTGGCATAATGCTTATATTGATGCAATGGACACTGGCAGCAGAATTCTCTCTTACTTCAACAATTGTTTTGAATAATTTGAATAAGTAAGAAACAATATCACCTACTTTATCACACAAACACAATAACTGCACTACTAATTTTAAACAAAAAAAGATATCAAAAACCAAAAATTTCTAAGTAATAAAAAAGTCTACTTATCAGCTTTTTAAAATGGCTCCTGCTCAGTGCTTAGCACTCCCTGCTTTACAAACAAAACCACCTTTCCGTGTGCACTCATTTGTTTTTTCAAACATTTCCATGGTTATCCACAAACTTTTATTCAGTCATGGGTTTGAACCTCAGTCACTCAAGGCATGTGTACTTATGCACCCTTTTTACTTGACCACCTGGATATGGCAGCACCAGATATGTAAGTCGCTTTTCTTATACTTTGAAGATCCAGACATTGCATATGTTTAGTGGTGATAGATTAAGGAGAGGGTTTAATCAGTGTCCAATTAAATTTGACTGACAGTTTTATTAATATAGCATACATTTGTAGAGGGGCTAATGCAAATGCATTAGAGTCCATTGGGTTTTAATTTTTTTTTTTTTTAAATTTGTTGTACAGTACTGTATTGCAACTGCATTCTCACATTCACACTAAAACTCTCCCCTTTCTCAGCAACCGCATCTTTCACGTTTACAATTTTATTTCCTTGCTAAGTGATGCACACACCAGTGAACTGCTACAGACAGTCAAAACGAAGTTTGTAAACTCTATATCAAAACTGCTGAGCACATTAATTATATATTCTGCAATCTACTCCACAAGTAATCTGTGGTTATCAGAAGTCCAATTAGTGTCACTGTTACTGTAACAACCTTGATGTTCAATTGCCTTTGGGGATAAATGAAGCCATACGAATACATGTGTCACCAGCAATGAACATATTCATTCAAAATGTTACCCTTGAAAACATCTAAGTGTCCACTGCAGGAAGGTTGAAAAAATCAAAAAAGATAGCTATCATCACAGTATTTGCATCTGTACTAGAGAGCGACTGCTTTAGAGAGGTCGCTTAACATGTAATTTCAAATATTTATGACCAGGACACAAGCCCAAGTGTCAACAGCAAGGTGTGGTGTACATTAAAGGTTTCATTGTACTTCAAGAGCAAAGCTGTTGTTGTTGTTATGTTATTTGGTTTTTAGGAGCATTAGCAACTAAGGCCATATTGCTCCGGGGATATGCGGTGGTCATTCCCTGACCTTTCCGCATCCTCTGTATTTGGTGGCTCACGGACTCGAACCCGGTCTAATCAAGAAGCAAAAGCAAAGCCTCTGTACTCTAAGGACTGTACGGAAAAAGACATCCACTGACCAGCAAATAACATCTCAATTCAACAAAGTCCAGAACTGCCCTATTTCAATATGTATCATGTGCAGGGAATTGAAGAAACTGAGTATTGGCAGTTGCCTTCCTATTTAGAAGTCACTAGTTTCAGAGAAAAACACAAAAATCCACTTGCAGTGGTTCTGGGAACAACATAATTGATGGTAGGCAAAGAGTGTGGCAAGACCATCACAAAGAGATGAGCCTTTCTTGCCTTGTTAAAACAACCCAAGCATCTGGAGGTAGTATCATGGTATGAGAAATGTTTTGTTGGCATGGACTGGGTCCATTGTCACTGGTGGAAGGTCGAATGTCATTCAGGGAGTACCTGAATTTTGTATCGCATCTACTGCAATGTCACACTTTTTTCCCGAAGGTGATGGCCACTTTATGGATAACAATGCAACAGCACATCATGCTAGAATGGTTAGAAGAATGTGACATGTATTTCCACCATCTTCCCTGGCCACCACAGTCACCTAATCTCAATCCTATTGAGAATGTGTGGGATATGCTGGAGAGAGCTATTTGGCAACAAAATCCTCTTCCTTCAACTTTGTCGCAGCTACACGATATTTTGCTGGAAGTTATGTTTTTCAGCCAGTTGTTTGTACATTTTTGGCCAGTGTGCATATATTACTAAATAAGGATATATATATATATATATATATATATATATAATGACAATGTTGACAAAAAGGAGTTGGTATACAGAGGGTTAAAGAGCAGAACAATGGAAATATTACACTGTTAATGACTTGAATTTCACAAATTGCAAATCACTATAAGAATATCAGTGATATATCACTATATTTTTCCGTAGTAGTAAAACTACAGAAGTAGCGTAAATTGCATCAATTTAATTGTATCTCATATTTTGACTACCTTCACAAGTTACTACGTATTGCACTACCTCGAATAAGTAACAAGCCTTCTCCATTGGTGAAGTGTTACTTATTCGAGGTAGTGCAATACGTGGTAACTTGTTGGGAAGGTAGTCACAGTATGAGATACAATTAAATCAATGCCATTTACACTACTTCTATAGTTTTACTACTATGGAAAAATATGATGATATATCACTGGTAATCTTATGGTGAATTACCAATCCGTAGCCTATTACGCCTTGTGCTTTGTACAAGTACAAATTGCAAATGTATCAATGTTTTCAATTGCTCAAACAGCAAGCAAATATGCCAATCATCCATTCATTTAGTATGGAGGTACACTACAGGCCACTGAATTCACAGATGTTGATTTGCAATAGGTGGTAACATTTTGTTTAAGTGGTACAAAATGCTGAAATGAAATCTCTGTTAAATGCAGACACAAAGTCAAATTTAGTGAAATTAAAACTTGATTCAATATGGATTACATTAACTTTCCAAAACAGTTATATTCCCAAACATTTTGAATTCTTGAATTTCTCATCATGTCCTCAGGAAAAAGGGGGAGATGACTTACATAGGCTTGACATAGTCGAGTGGTCAGGAGCGAGAGTACATAGCACGCATTCCTTGAATGGACCGGGCTTCAAGCCTGTGACTACTAAATACAATAAATATTTGTATTGATGATTTATTGTAGTCTACTGACCAGGTTGTCATGCCGGAGAATAAACAGAAAATTTAAATTAATTAATATTGTGTGTCTGACCTACAGTCCTAGAACCTATGTTTGGTTGTGCACATCTGCCTTGATATCCAGCTCAGCAAAAAATGGTCTGTTCTTGCTAGTGTCATGGTAACTGTTGCATTATTTGCTCAGGTGGGCACCTACATCATTTCAAACAAACTGCAGTTCTGTCCATTTGTTAGAATGGGAACTGGCTAGGAATGATGTCACAGCCTGCTGTGGGGAGCTGCATGTCTTGTGGCAGTCAATACAGATTTATGCAATTTTGTGAGAGATGGACTGGGAACCTCCTGTGCAATGTGGCTACTGGATGACCTAGAGCAGCATTTCCCAAACTGGGGTCTGCAGACCCCTGGGTACATATTTCAAATACATATTTCAATTAAAAAAATACATATTTCAAATTATTCATTCTATGTATAGTAAATTGATGATAAATAAAATTGTTGTTATTATTATGTATCTGTATAAAAATAAGAATAAAGTTGAGTTGTTTCACACTTTCTTAACCTTTGAATTTTCTTTTCAGAAAACCCAGTGTTCATACAGGGTTTTCTTTTTTGAAGGGGTCCGCAAACTTGTTTTTATTTTTGAAGGGGTCCATAAATCTCAGCAGTTTGGGAACCACTGACCTAGGGGGGGGATCTTATTCATGGACAAAAAAGAACAGATGGAGATGGGGCTGGAAGGGCTGTAACTTTGCTCTTATTTCTGTTTGCTTTAGGACTATGATGAATGGCTTATTCTTCTTTCAATTCTATTCTCTTTAGGTAGTGACAATGTAGACTGACATGGTTCTCTGACATCATGACAGAAGATTTTGCCATGTTAAATGTCATTAGAATATTTTTCTTGTGGACAAAGCTTCTGGTAGGTCTGCCAGATATAGTACTTCACACACACACTGGCATGGCGTCCAGTATACTGTGTTGTGTGTTTCTTGTGGAGAATCACCCACAGAACTAATTTTAGTCTCCTATTTTCAGTAAAAATAAAGCCTAGATACCTAGAATAGCCGATGTTTCCACGAAAATACCTAGAATAGCCGAAGTGGAAACATCGGCTATTCTAGATACCTAGAATAGCCGATGTTTCCACTTTGTTTCCACGAAATCAAGTATTTAAATTATAAAGTCGCAATACAGGCAAAATGCCTGTATTGTGTTGTACTGCATTTTATATGCCTTTCCTCCTCTCATATTTGGGGTTAACAAGCAAAAATGAAACGCAAGGGCAAAATCAGGATCAAAAACGGAGAAAAAGGACATAACAGTGAAAATTTATTTAAAAATCAAATTTAAAATAATTAAAATTATAAACATTTATTTCGTCTAATTTCTTTTTCATTAAATATTTTCGATCATATTTAAAGGACTGTTTTAGGCAAAAGGCATCCGATTGCGCGCAAGGCAATCACAATCAAGAAGAAAGTCAACACTCACTCTCTCTCCAATTGATTACAAATTTATATCTATTATCGTATATTTCGAACAGAGTAACAGTTAAAATGAAAATATCTCACAATACTCTCTTGCATGACTGAACTTACTTCATAAGGAAATACTTACTTTAAATTAAAAGAAAAAACTTGCATTTACCAACCCGAACTATAGAATCGAACGATCAAAACAACGTTCATATTTCGCGACCGAACCTAGCTCCTCCTCTCGGAAGAAAACTTTGAAAACTATTACAGAGATGCAAATAGATACAGTACAGTATTTGAAAAAATACTGTACTGTATCTATTTGTATTGTACTGTATCTATTTGTATACTGTATCTATTTGTATACTGTACTGTATCTATTTGTATTGTACTGTATCTATTGTATTATTATTATTATTATTATTATTATTATTATTATTATTAGCCATATGGTACAAGGAAGCCTGAGGCTTATGTTGCACCAGCCAAAAAAATTCCACGAGTCACCCTGAGAGAGAGAGTCAGAAGTAAAGGAGTCACCAAGAAAAATTATGATATCCAGCTACACATCTCCAGCTTGTGTGCACTGTGCCTCAGAATGCCCGAATAAAGAGGAATCCCCTTGTTGTATAAATTGGAAAAGGTGCAAAAGAAACTTACAGCATTCTATTAAAGATCCCAACTGCTGTGAATATAAAAGAACTTTGGAACTGGCACGACAAAGGATTTCTGATGATTGAGTCTGCAGCTGCGAATACAATGAAAATTGAATTTAAGCCGATTAAAGTTAAGCCATCAAAATTAGTCCGTAACAAAGGAGTTTTACTAGAAACAGCATCAAAAGTTGATTTAATAAATAATTCAACGTCAGATTCTTTAGCTGTAGCAGGAATTGCCACGGTGGTTCCTAGAAAAGATAATCCAGCCTTAATCATTTATGATGTTCCCAAAGACTTGAGTCAGGATGAGATACTAGAAGAATTATATTGTAAAAATTTAGAAGAGTTTGGTATTACATGGGATGAAGTCAAAAGGGATATAACCTTCAGCTCTACAACTAAGAACAGAAGAACTCTAACAGGGCATTGGGTAGTTAGTATCTCCCCACAATTGTATAAACTTATCTCTACCTTGGATAGAATTTACTTGAATGTTACTTCCAGCAGGTACAGGTCGTTTGCGATAGTCTCCAGGTGCTTCCTATGCCTTGGGTATGGATTTATGAAAAAATATTGCTCTCAGACCTTCCCATCTTGTGGCCATTTCGCAAGAGACAGGCATGTACTATCAGAGTGTCTCAATAAGGTCGAAGAACCGTATTTCGTGAACTTCACCACTCGGCAGGGATTCTCCTTATCCGGAATATTTAGGGGCTATGGAACTGATACAAATAAGGACGGCCAATGAATAATCGAAATAATCAACAATCGAATGGAGCTAATAAACTTACAAGAGGATCTGCACATGATTCTGTGGTGGATAGAGTTCATGGTTCTTCAGGAATTAAAATCATGCAGATAAACGGCCAACATTCTAGGCTGGTGACATGAAATTAGGAAGTCAATGGAGGAGAATTTGATTGATATAGTATCCGTACAAGAACCGTATTGGGCCAGGATTCAATCGGTGCACTCACAACTCCTGCATTCAGAGGATATCCCTGTATCTTAAAGCAAAGCTTTAAGATACAGGGATATCCTCTGAGTGCAGCCTGTAAAAGAAGAGCCCAAATCAGGAATCGTGGTAACCTGGTAACCAACCACGATTTAGACGTTGTGGTGATAAACGGGTTGGTAATCAATGTGCCACATAATCAATGGTTGTTAATCAATGTGCGTGATGATTGCAACAACAACATTGCAATTTTATTTTATTTCATTATATTGTCCTCCATCAATGGATTTTAATAGCTCTATAGATTACCTGGAACATGCATTATTTATGTTAAAGCCTAATCACGTAATAATCACCACTGATGCAAATGCTAAATCAAGTCTATGGAATAGTTCTACAACAGATGGGAGAGGTCGTCTGCTAGAATAATTTATATTAATCACAATTTGTAGGTGATCAATATATCCAATCAGCAGGCCACATTCTCTGGACCTATGGGGGCTGTGAAAATGTCTTCAGTTTTACTTAGTTTGGTTCACCTTTACAGTGAGAGCAGATACCCCATACTTGTTGCACTGGCTGTATGTGTGAAACGATCGGGGGAAGGCTGTGTTTTACTTTCGTTTTCACGTATAATTGACGCCGCACGAGAAAAGGAGTCGTGAAACATTACACCACCGTTACGTGTCCGCTAGTTAGTAGCGAGACGTCGTCATTCGTGATTGTTATCTAAAAATAAGTTGAACTGATCAGACTTTAGATCTAGTGATTACCGCTGGACAGTCTAGAGAAGCAACCTGATACAAATATTAAGTTCTCCCATGCCCCTCATGAATTCCATTTTGATTATGTCAGGTCTCCTAGATGACAGTCCCTGTATTTTCTTCCCCCAGACAAAATTAACCCGAGCCAATGCGGGGGGGTAGGCTCGAAAGAGGGGGATCTATATATATATATATATCGAATGAAGACAAAGAAAGGTGTGATTGTGGTTGGTTGCGTATTCTGATGTCTTAGAGCGGTGGTGGAAAAGCGGTAGCGAAGTTTTAGGGGAGAATGGCGTATCGTATGAAGTAAGAAGAGGAATATCCGATGGATCGTTGTGAGGAATCTAAAATGTCTGATATGAGGCAGAAGATGGTCGGTAAGTTGTCCCTCGTTGCTTGATCACATACCAAACTAAATTGACCAACATCAAGTCCTACAGTTTACTTAAATATTAAGCCCCTAACAGACATTTCTCTTCCTAGGTATACACCATGACGAATGGTGAGTTTTATAGCACTTGAACCTTAAAATGTATTATTAATGCGACCCATTATTAAATGTAATATTGTTAGTCATTGTTGAATTCACATGCTAATTAGACACTAGCACCCCACAACTTGACCAGCAAGATGTTTTTCTGTTCCTGAGAGTACGAGTAGCGGCTGTTTACAAATGTCACATGAAGAACGCCAACCAACTGATATACATGTACCATTTATATTTTAACCCATAGTACATTGTGTAACTTTCAGTATATAGTGACGAAGGTATAGAGTTATACTCTTTTAACATGAAGATGCAATAAGTCATCCCGTATATTCATTTAGTGTAATATGTGTGTATGTTTAATAAATCATGTTTTGTTTGTTTACTCCTGCCTCTTGACCATTCTCTAGTTACACATAAGTCACTGAATAAGTTATTGTAAAAGAACCATAGTTTTGCGGTGCTTTGGAGCCGAATCACACAGAAAGGAGCCCAAAATATAGACAAAACGCGAATCCTCGATGCTGCGAGCTTGTCCTCAGTGTCAAGCTGAGTGAGCCTTGAGGGGACAGAATTTATTGTCCTAATATAAATTGCTAGACGATCATATAAAACCCAGGTTTCCTGGAATATTAATGTTAGTGATAGTCTTGCCCGGTAGCTTTATTTTATTTATTGAATGTTGAGTTTGATTGTCTTAATCGTTAGGTGAAAAAGGTTATCCGGCAAGCACACTATAACGGGAAAGCCTGTGGAACAGGGCAGTACAACATTGATATAACTATAGTAACTTCTGGCCTACGACACTACATCTATGATTAGCGGGTCATTTCTGACTGGACATCTAGTGACCATAGAGTTATCTCCTTTTATGCAAAAAATGTTACAACTTTAGATAGTCAATATTGAGTGCCAAGGTTGGTTCGGTTCTCACTGAAAACAATTGATTGTAGTAGTAGTACTACTTCAGTTAATAGTAGTAGTGGCATGTGATGCAAGAAAGCAAATGTATGAGCTTATGCAGCATCAGCCAAAAAAAAAATCACACCGTTCCATCCAAATGCCTGTCCAGTTCCTCCTTAAACTTATTTAACCTATCAACTTCCACAACGACAGATGGAAGTTTGTTCCAGCAATTAACCACCCGCTGGCTAAAGGCAAATTTCTGCACATCTATTCTACATCTATCTTTTCTTAATTTGAATTTATGCCCCCTTAGGTTCGTAATCTGAACAAGTGGAAGGATCCCATCAGAATTCTGCAAACTGCAATTTGCAGAACTGAGGGGAATGAAGGGATCCTCTTACCAAGCCTCTCTTGGTAAGAGGATCCCTTCATTCCCCTCATCATCGAATGCAGATTGGTCTGTGTTCGATGTGATAAGTGAAAAGTCAGTTAATATAGTATTCGGTTGACTCTCTTGCTGTATTTATACAGGATTCAATTACAAGAGCAGCGTACAAGGCTGGTAAGAAGAAAGTTGCTAGATCGAAATCCTGTCCTTGGTAGACTTCAGAGTTAACAGTATTAAGGCGAGCAGTAATAAGGCTAGAAGACATTATCAATCACAGACATTGGTCCCCCTCCGAGGTTGCAATGCTGCAGAAGAACTATTTGTCATTAAAAAAACAAAGTAGGAAGATAGCTGATCAAAAGCGGCGGACATGGAAACTTTTTTGTGAAAGATTCGGGAAATTCTAACCCGCGGGGTTTACTATATAAACTATTACGTGACAAATTCAGTTATGGGGAAGTGTTTAATATTTTAACCACGGATATCAGTGAGACTATTGGGTGGAAGGATTCCGTTGAGATAATTTTAAGTAAGCTATTTCCAACTGACGATCCTCAGGAAGATATTGAATATCAAGCTGGTATACGTAGAGATAATCGGCTCTATGTAGCTAGACAACATGCTGCGGAGTTTACGATGGATGAAGTTATAGGAGTTTTGAAGAAGCTTAATCTCACAAAATGTCCTGGAATTGATTTAGTCGAGAATATATTTATAACAAGGTTCTATAAGTCGTTACCTAATATCCTTTTATTAATGTATAACAAATGTCTAACAGAAAGGCCGTTGCCAACGCAGTGGAAGATTGCATTATTGAAGTTATTTACAAAACCTGGGAAGCCACTATCTGAACCTAAGTTATATCGCCCGATCGCTCTTTTGGCAAACATTGGTACAATCCTTGAAAGGTTAATGTTATTGTGGGTAACCGACCTGCTAATGCAGCAGGATATGATATCGCCTCAGCAATATGGGTTCACTCCAGTGAAGATTGTCTAGTGCCGTTTCGAACGCATATTGAGAATTCTACATCCAAATATGAATTAGCAATGTACGTTGATTTCGAAGGGGCATTTGTTACAGTTTGGTGGGAGGCAGCGATGGCTCAGTTAAGAAACGCTAATTGTTCGAAGGAATTATATATGCTTTTCAACAGTTACTTTTCAAATAGATATATGCTAGTGAACTCTGAGCACTTTCATCTAGGAAAACAAGTTTTGAGAGGGTGTCCTTATTTGTAACCTAGTCTTACAGAACTGGTTGGTCTGCACGTTCCCGAATTGTAAGGTGATGGCATTTGCAGATGATCTGACAATTATAATTGCAGGCCGATCTCGCTCACTCTTAGAACAGAGAGCTAGTAGTGTGCTGACAGGCTTAAGTTCTTGGGTTCAAAACCATAAGCTTGCTATTAGTCCTTACTAAAAAAGGCGCCTCCGTAGCCAGGTGTGAAGGAGCAGCAGTGCGTAGCACACGCTTCTTGATTAGACCGGGGTTAGAGCCCGTCATCACCAAATACGGAGGATGCTGAAAGGTCAGGGAATGACCACCGCATATCCCGGAGCAATATGGCCTTAGTTGCTAATGCTCCTGAAAACCAAACGACAAACGACCTTACAAAACTAAAATGACGTTATTTAAAATAGCTTTGGACATAAATCGACCTCCTCAGATCAAGTTGAATGGTGTACAGTTAACTATCGTCCTTGATACCAAGTAGCTTGGAATTATTGCGGACATTAAGTTATCATTTCACCAGCATTTATTATATTTAAGCAATAAAATAAGGAAATTTTCTGGTGGTATCATTAGAATTTTAAAGTCTGACTGGGGCCTATCACATAAAACACTGTTTCTGTATTACTGAGGTAATATTCCTTCCTATAACTACGTACGCTGCAGAAGCCTGGTTCCATAGAGTTAAAATAGCTAGTTCGGGCTAAACTAAATTCCATACAGCACATCATGCTTCATGGTATTCTAACAGTGTGCAGAACATTGTGCACTGCCGTGCTGCAGGTGTTGGCCGGAGCACTACCCTTGGATCTACATTTGTTGTATCGTGATTTTGGCTACCGTATTAAGAGGGAAATTCCTACAGAATTTTTTAATATAAAGATCAGTATTCGTTCTGACTGTAGAGGCGAAAAGAAAAGATGTATGAATGAAGTAATCAATTTATGGCAGACAAGATGGGATACCATACCTACTGGAAGAGTGACCACCTTGTTTATCCCGAACGTGACTTTTCTTAATGATAAAAATGTTCCCAATTGGTTTACAGTCGTCATTTTTGTTAACAGGCACGGGCCAATGAATGAGAAATTATATGCATTAGGACTAAATAACAGGGACCTTTGTTTTTGCGGGGCCATAGAAGGATGGCAGCAGATACTATATGATTGTCGAATATATGACAATGCCAGGCAACAATACGTGAAATTCTTGAGAGTATAGCTCCAGGAGAAGAAGCTATATTTTTAAGAGACCGTAGTAAGTTTCAGATGTTCCAGGTATTTGTTAAAGAAGTGTTTGAACTAAGGAAAAGTATGATTCCAGTGACACGAGGTTGATAAAATCCATCTGGCTGGATTAATAGAGGTGTTTTGATGCTGCCGTTCTTAATGGTTGCACAACTGGAAGATATACTTTTCTTTTCTTTATCTCTTTTTTTTTTTTTTTTCCCCTTTCGGTTTTTATTATAATTTTTTTTTATTTTAGCTATTTTTTTTAAATTTTATTTCTCTTCCTTTCGGGTTTTTTTCCCCCTTTGGAGTAGGCCACAGAGAAGGAATTTTTATTTATTTTTATTATTTTTTTCTTTCTTACTCTGAGACCACAGGTGTCCCATCTACTGGAACTGGCCCACCTTCCCGTGGTGTTACGAGAACCCAAAATCATTTGTCCAGGTGACTAATGCTTCTGTGTAGCCAAGCGACCTGAACGTCAAGAACGTCAAACAAATCAAAACTACTCTCCTTGCAAAGATCCGTGATCCTTACAATGCTCGGTGCGTGCAGGACTGTCTCAACCGATGCCCTGCAGGTTATAGCTGGAGTATTACCTCTGGACTTGCACATTTTACATCGTGCCTTCTGCTACGTTCAAAAACATCAGACTTCCATGGAATACAGAATGATGTCCTTGCAGATACCAAAGCTGAAAAAACCCGGATTTGGTCTGCTTTAACAAAAATTTGGCAAGATCATTGGAATACATCCCCTAAAGGCAGAACTACTTATAAATTTATATCAGCCGTCTCCTTTACTGTCAGCAAGAAAAATATCATAACTAGACATGGCTCTTTCAACTCCAAACTCTTTCAGTTCAGAATAAGCAATACCGATTCTTGCCTTGTCTCCAACTGGAACCACCTGCTCTATCACTGCCCTCTTTATGCTGACCTACGGAAATCCCTACAAGACCGTATAAACACCTTCTCACCTGGCAACGAAAACATCTAGTAGAATCTGCCTCACACCTTGGAATCCTACAACAATTTGCTTCTGATTTATTTGCTAAAAGAAAACTTCTGTTGGCCTATCCCACTTCAGCTTCACCTCCTACGGTGGCATCTTCAATAATGCCAGCCTCAACAGTGAGCAGTGTCTTGCAAAGATAAAATATTGCACCTTGAATAGCTCTTAGAAGATCACATAGATCCAGTTTTTTTTTTTTACTTTTATCCCCTTAGGCCTGGGCAACCCGAGGATTGCTGGCACCCACTCGTATTGCACTGACTCAAGCATGTGCGTGATTTGTCCAATCTTAGACCATTCACTTTTATTTTTTTTTATCTTTTTTTTTCTTCTGGCTAGAGAAAATAGAAGAAAGTCTGGGCAACTGGTTTTTTTTATTTATTTTATTTTATTTTATTTATCTTTTTATTTTATTTTACATTTACAATGATTATTTATTTATTTATTATTATTATTTTTTCTTCTTCTTACTTTTATTTATAATTTTTGTTTTATTATTTTTATTTTATATCATTTTACTTCACCTTCATTTCATTTATTTTTTTATTTATTTTATTAGTAATTTCCTTTTTTTTAACTTTGTATCTATATACATCTATATAATTTTTTATTTATTTTTATTTTATTTTACTTCTTTTTTTCTTTTTATTTTTTTAAAATTTTTTTCTACTCCTATCTATAACTTTTTATCTTAGTTTATTTTTCTTTTTTTTTTTCTTTTTACTTATTTATTTATTATTTTTTTAATTATGATTTTATTTATTTTATTTTTTTCGCTATGCTGGTACCCTAAATTTGGATAGCTGTGGGTACAGGATTTGCTGGCATCTACTGGTATAGCACTATCTCCAGTGGGTACAGGACTTCGCCCTCTTCAAGGCAGACAAAGATTGTAATGGTCTATCTCCGCTTGGCCAAGGACATATCTAGTTGTGGCCCCCCTCCTCGTGGTGTAGACGGGCACCGCACACGCTTTCCAGGAGATTGCCTGTCCTGTGGCAAAGAGGCCAGAAACAACAACACATAATATACACAAACATAACACTACACGTTTCTGGCCGCTCTACAGAGTTTTTTTATCATCACAGAGTAACATGGCGGAGATGAACTTATGTTCCTGGAGCCGCTGTACAGAAGATACTATACATGTCTACATCCCTTTTACCCTCGAGACGGAATGCCCCTGCATGTAATTACTTCTGTTCCAGGAAAAATTATGGAGTCGCTGTTTAAAGAAGTAATGTATGACCATTTATACGGGAGTGCAGTTATGCTTCAGTCACAGCATGAGTTTGTTAAGGGGAGATCTTGTCTGACCAGTTTAATTTTACGGTATGATGTAATGACAAAGGAATTGGATGCAAAAAAATAAAAATAAATAAATAATAATAATTTTGATGTAACATACTTCGATTTCACAGATTTTATATTGCACATAAAAGACTTCTTTACAATTTAAGTGCAGTGTGGCATTAAAGGAAAGTTACTGCTATGGACAAAAAGGATGGTTGAGTGGGAGAAAGAGTGGATATTAATAGGTACTTCTTTTCGTGGACTAATGCTGCTATCGAAATCCCAAGCATTCGGTATCGAGTTATTATTTTTCTGTATTTATTAATGATAATGATGAAGGCATATGGTGCAATGTGCTTAAGCCACTTCTGTATCTAAAACTCCAAGAATGCTTATTACAAAACGATTGGTTTTTTCTCAAGGAAACTCGTTCTATTTTTGTCTAGCAAACAGAAAATCGACAAAAGAACTCATGGATTAGTCTTTTTTTTTGTTTTTTTTTTTTGTCTAACAAACAGAAAATCGACAATAGTACTCATGGAATTTACAGATAATAATATTATTATTATTGCTTTTATATTATTTCTCCCTGATTGGGGTTTCTACTTCGTGACTGGTATTGCTGCCAAGTACACAGGGTGATTGTTGTTATGTGTGGTATTATTGTTAGTCGAGGAACTCTCTGATTATTATTATTATTATTATTATTATTATTATTATTATTATTATTATTATTATTATTATTATTATTAGCCATACGGTTCAAGGAAGCCTGAGGCTTTTGTTGCACCAGCTAAAAACAAATTTTGAATTAGCAAGTGTGTGTATCTGTGTGGGTGTGTGAGAGAGCGAGAGAAAACAAGAGTCAGAAGTTGAAGGGAATAACCAAGAAAGAGAAGAATGACGATATCGAGCTAAGGACCCTGGGTGTGCAAAGCCGATACTCACCAGATGCGAGCCCCTGGGATTATATCCGGAGCCATATGGCCTTATTCGCTGATGCTCATAAAACTCTAAACAGTGGTCTCAGACAGTTTTTAAATTCTGTACAGTGGGATCAACTGACGGTGTTACCAACAGTAAATTCTAAGTGGGAAGCATTCAAGGAATTAATCATGGATGCTACTAAAAGTTTCATACCTATTAAGAAATATAATTCAAGGTTTAGGCCTAAATGGTTATCAAATGAACTAATGAGACTCGTGACAGAGAAGAAAAATGCATGGTATGCATATAAATTGTCAAGCGATTCAGAAGCCTATGGCAGATATAAGCTAGTCTGTAATCAGGTCACAAAAGAGGTTAGGCATGCGAAGGCGGATTCAGAGAAATCTTTGGCAAAAGATGCTAAGAAAAACAACAAGGATTTCTTTACTTATATACACTCTAAAAGGAAGGGGATGAATCTGATTGGTCCACTTGATATCGATGGTTCGATTGTTGATGATCCTGATCAGATAGCAAACAAACTGAATGAGTATTTTGCATCTACATTCACACATGGAGAGTTATTGAGGTTTGAAAATGCCAAGAGGTTCTCAAAATTCTAGCAGGGTGCTTAATGATTTGTAATAACTGAGAGCAAAGTGGGGGAGAAATTGTTGAAGTTAAACATAAGAAAGGCACCTGGGGTGGATCGGATCTATACAGTTATATTAAATGAGGCGGCAAAGCAACTAAGCAAACGCTTAGCCATAATTATGAGGGCATCCTTGGACTCAGGGGAGGTCCCCACGGTCTGGAGATGTGCAAATGTATCCCCAATTCACAAAGAGGGATCGAAGGGTGACACGAGTAATTACAGACAAGTTAGTTTAACTTCTGTTCTGGGTAAAATAATGGAGTCACTGGTTAAAGATGCATTGCAGGATCATCTAGACAAGACTGCAGCAATAATTCAGACACAGCACGGGTTTGTTAAGGGAAAGTCTTGTCTGACAAATTTGATTAGATATTATGATGTGGTTACAAAGGAACTGGATGCAAAAAATAATTTTGATATCATATATTTGGATTTAAGGAAAGCTTTAGACACTGTTGCGCGTGGAAGACTATTGTTCAAATTGGAGCAGAACAGTATTAAGTGTAAGTTGCTACAATGGATAAAAGGATGGATGAGTGAGAGAAAACAGAGGGTGGTAATTAATGGGTACGGTTCTTCGTGGACTAATATTATTAGTGGAGTCCCACAGGGTTCGGTGTTGGTTCCTCTGTTGTTTTCTATATTTATCAATGATATTAATGAAGGTATATCAGCCTTAGTGTCGAAGTTTGCAGATAATACAAAGGTTGGCAGGGTTGACAGTAATGGCAGTGTGCTACTGCAACAGGATCTAGTTAATTTGGGCAGATGGGCCAAGAAGTGGCAACTGAAGTTTAGCCTTGACAAATGCAAAATACTGCGTATGGGCAAAAGTAACCCCAGAGAAACGTACCAACTGTGTGGTACTACCCTTATGGTGGTAGAAAATGAAAAAGACCTGGGAGTAACTTCACATCTAGTCAGATATGAAGTTTTCTGAGCAATGCAGACAGACTGCCAGGGCAGGTCATGGGGTTTTGTCAGTGATATATAGGAATTTTGCTAGCAGAGTAGATGACTTTCATCAACCGGTGAAATACCACCACTTTGCTTATTGGAGGCTTGAAGTGGTGAAACCCATGTTTAGTCTCTAGAGCAAAGTTTCCGGCATCCCCCTCCCCCCATACTTCTCCTTCAACCCATGCACGGTACTATGTACTATAGGTTTTGATACCTTTCGTGTTTGGGGTTTTCATAAAAAAAAAAAAAAAAAAAGAGAAGAAGGTGATTGTCCCTCTGTATAAGGCAAAGGTCAGGCCATGACTTGAGTACTGTGTACAGGTCTGCAGGTCTCATTTTAGGAAGGATGTAGATTTGCGTGAGCGTGTACAGAGAAGGGCAACAAGATTGGTGAGGGGGAATGAAGGGATCCTCTTACCAAGAGAGGCTTAAGTTCTGCAAATTGCCGTGGCTGGAGACTAGGCACCTGCGAGGTGATCTGATTGAGGTGTTTAAGACCTTGAATGGGTAGAGCATGCTGAATTCTGATGGGATTCTTCCACCTGTTCAGATTACGAACCTAAGGGGGCATAAATTGAAATTGAGGACGGACAGATGTAGAATAGATGTGCAGAAATTTGCCTTTAGCCAGGGGGTGGTTAATTGCTGGAACAAACTTCCATCTGTCGTTGTGGAAGTTGATAGGTTAAATAAGTTTATGGAAGAACTGAACAGGCATTTGGAGGGAATGGTGTGATTTTTTTTGTTTTTTTGGCTTATGCTGCATAAGCTCATACACTTGCTTTCTTGCATCACATGCCACTACTACTACTACAACAATGCGAGCGTTTCTCATTCGCAGTACGCAACATTGTGTATCATCTTGTCGTTTTAGTAGGTGTCCCGTTTTCTGTATTTTTAAATTTAGTTATCCCACTTGTAATGTAGTTTAATTTCTTCTGTATGTGTTTTTAGTGATATGTTCAAATTTACTGCATTGCACAGCCATGTTGTGTTTTTATTGATACGCTGAATTTTACTTTAGCAAAGATATGTTTTTTTAGCGATACGCTCAAATTTTATGCATTTCACAGCAAGGGTTTGTGTTATTCTCAATTTTACTGCATTTCACAGCAAAGAAACACCCAGTATGATATTAGAAGTGGGCTGTGTCTGGCGGATGTTTTGCGGTCTCTTGTTCATTATTTTAAAAATTACTTACCGTGGACAGTCCATGAGGAGGCAAATGTGTATATCTGTTTGCAGTGTTTAAAGTTATTTGTAAAATTTTATTTGAAATACTAATGGCAGTATGCCTGTGTTGTCTAAAATTTCCAGGAAAACGCGCAGTTGGTTCGTCCTTAATCGGAAACTTTTGTCTGATTAAGTTATATCCGGTGTTGCGTGCTTTACGTTTTAATATTGGCCAATATGGTGTAGCGTCAGTACAAAACAAGTTTCTGGAGTCTGTCTTTTCCCGAGGAACGAGTGAGGTAAAGGCAGTGGATATGTACCGGTGTAAAGAAGTTGCCCGGTTTCCAATAGTAGCAGTGGCGTAGCTACCATGTAGGCAGGCAAGGTAATTGCCTCCGGGCCCGGCGTGTTTGGCTGTCTCCTCTTCTTGCAATTTTCATTAAGTATGGGCCCGAACATGTTCTTTGCCTCCGGGCCTGAAAAAGGGTAGCTACGCTACTGAATAGTAGATAATGTCTGATAGCAAGTGAGCTTAGTTTACTAATAGAAAAGTGTTTATTTAATTACAATATATACCGAGTAGTATAAATAAGTATACGTTTTTTTATTTATTAATTAAAGGGATCCCAGCTAACCCATTACAACCCCGCTGTCAGTTATACCTAATTTAGGAGTACTCTAATATACTCCCTCTCCTGTTTGCCCAAGTACAGGGAGGGAAAAACTGCCACGACCAAAACAGATACATATGAAAAAAACAGAATAATCAAATTGCTTAAAAAATAAATTTGGACTGTCTGAAATTCCTAAATTTCAGACAAAGTCCAAACTTCATAGCAAAAGAGCTACATCTGTTCAGAGTCTGTTGGAAAGCTAGCAGCACAAGGAGCTGCCAAGAACAGAAATGCCAGAACAAGGAGCTGGAGTTGCAGTGGATATGGCAGACTTATGCCTCCTCCAAAGCAGCAAAGTCTTTCAGAAAGATTCCAAAGAACTTTAGGGAATCTGGTACTACACCATACCACATTACCAATCCACAGCTGCCAGATGCAGAAGAGTCTTCTGCCTAAGAAATAAAGCAGTTGTAACGGCTTGGAAAGTCAAGAAGTTGTCCTGTTTATCAACTAGAATCATCTTGCAGCCTTTTGCCATAAGATTGAGATTACTCACTCATGATACCAATTCAATTTGTAGATCGCTGTACTCCTCACAGTTGTACATATGTTCCCATGATTCCCTTTCACCACAATGGCAATTGGATCTTTCAGTAATTCCTAAATCGTGCAGTGTTGTATTAATGAACCATGACTAGTCAATAAGAACATAGCTTGTATGTTTGGTGCAAATCTTAAACTTTATTGAGGCTGCATTTCTTATATCTTGGAAAAATTGTGTAATCCATCCTTTATCACAAACACTCCTGCCAGACTTTTACCAGAGCATCCCAGATTCTTGCCTTTTTCTTCCTGGGATGTCCACCTCAATATTCAGAAATGAACAGGGAAGGCCCCAGCAGATGGAATAAGCCAACACACAATGCACCAAATGCAGATCAATAGGCAATTTTCCAGTCAAAACCTGCAAATCTGGAGTCGACACAGTTTTGCATGCTGTGCACATCCTAAGGAGCATTACTCTTTGAATGGAACTGAACTTTCTAGTAAATACTTTTCCACTTACACGCTCAAACCAAATTGGTGCACCATACGGTACCATGGAGATAAATACACATTCAAATAGCAAGTTCAGTGCCCTACCTTTCATTCCCCAGCCAACCCTAGTGATTTGAGTAATCATCCCAATAAATTTCCTCACCTTTTCTGATAGATATATGACATGTGAGTTGAAAGTCAAAGATCCATCAAGCGTAATGCCTAAATATTGTAATTGCCTTGCCAATTTTAGCCTCGACCCATTCATTCTCACAATTGGTGATCTTCTATCCAAAAAAATGACCATTTTCCTTGTTTTGGTTCCTGATACAGTCAGTTTAGATGGTGTTAATCTACACCAGTTAAGTTCAAGCAAAACGTGCGTGACCTGGTTTCTAGTTGCATCTGTGGATTTCCTTCAATAGGCAGCACAAGATCATCAGCATACACCACTATATCTATATCCTTGTAGTCCCTACACAACCAGTCCTCTCAAACTAGGTTCCACATTAGCGGCCCAAAACTGATTGTTGTGGGCATCCGCTGGTCACCTCTCGTACAATGGAACCAATTGATGACTTAACAGTCACTGTACAGTGCATGAAGTAGTCCTTTACCATCCTAAAGATCTCAGCCTGCAAGTTGCAACATCATAAGAATGCTGTTCCATTGAATGGAGTTAAAACTTCCCTTGAAGTCAATAAAGATTCGAAGGACATACTTATTATTCGAGCCTAATATATAGTTCCGGATACCAGGGAGGAGGGCAATAGGTCAATAAGATTGTGGATCATTCTTTGGCCTAGATGGTCCCTTCAGTCTCAGCTTTAATAAGGCATCCTTCCGTGGTGATGGAAAGACCCCATCATGCAGGTAGCTATTAAAGACTTCAGGTATCAGTCGATGAGCCTGTTCAATGACCTCTTCTTCAATAAGGTCCATCCCTGGGCATTTATTATGTGCTGTATTGCATCACAATTCAATCAAACTAAAGGGATTCTCATTATGTACCCCAGAGTAAGCATGATTCAGCCTTTTCATCATCATATGTTCCTCATTATCTTGCTCAGAGATAGTATCTCCAATTAGATAATCAAGATCACAGACATGCTTTCCCTCCAACTTGTACTTTCCTTGTCAACACCTCCAATAGAGTATGCCATATCTCCATTATATATTTAGTTTTGCCAGTATATAGCTTATATACAATTCCCCATGGGTTCTCATTGCCCACTGTTCTAACCAACGTTCTCCAGGTGGTTAAGTTTGATTTAGATATTATACGCACATATGCACTCCATATCCTCTAATTGTACTTTCCTCGTCAACACCTCCAATAGTGCCACAACTTCCTCCTTCCCATTGTTACCCCCGCTTCTTTGGTACCTTTTTTCGTGCTTTATGAACTTGCTTCTGAAGTTGGCTTAACTCACCAGACCACCATTTAACAGGAATCTTATTGCAGTTCTTTTGCTTCATAGATGTGCTGGAAGCCTCAAAGAGAGAGTGCTGAAGTATGCCCACTGGATTCTCTCTGGACATCTGATTGAATGCCCCGATGTCCAGGTTCCCAAGTCGGACACGAATATGTTCGACTTGGGAATCTGGGCAAATCGTCATAACTGTTCCTGAGATGGAGCTAGTTTTGTCATGTCACTGACAGAAAATACAATGGCCTGATGATCAGAGCAGACCAAATCTGCTCTTAATCACCAATCGTCCACAATACCAGCTGCCATTACGCTACAGATTGTCAAGTCAATATTTGATTCTCCATTAACAGTGAAGAAAGTACTATCTGGACTTGGTAGATTTTGTGTAAGCTATCTACAACAAGCAAAGAATTAATCTAGTTTACAACCACAATCATTTGTAATTCTTTCAAACCCCGACGCTGATCTTGCATTAGAATCCATCGCAAATATTACTGAATTATTACCCAAGTGATTTTTAACCAGTTCCATGTACCTGATGTAGATGTTGTCTGTTGAGTGATGACAATACATACAACATAGATAGAATGATGCAAGATCTGACTCCACCCCTATGCACACCATCTGTGAAGAGCACAACAGATTTATAGCAGTGATAACTACATTCTTATTAAACATTACAATTGCAACTCATAAGTCAGGTTCATCTGCACAAAATACGCGTGCTGAAAATGGATATCCTGTATGCCGACTTTTCACTAAGTATGGTTCCTTTATGCAACCTATATCAATATTCTCTCTGCTGCACACTGGTCTAACTTCATCAGCCACCGATCTTGTTATCTGAGCATTAATCTGTAGTAATAGCAGGTTATCATTCAATTTTGCATTGTACTGATTAAGAATTAAGTGATTATCAGTATCTGCCATTAACATTATCATATTGCCGTGCTCTTTCACCAACTTAAGTACATTCAAGTAGTCTGGACACTGTTTACTCCTTACGGAATGATTTGCAGCTCGTTTTTTTTTTTTTTTTTTTTTTTGCCTTACATTGGAACAGATCAGTTGTTCTCGCTGATTACAGAATGTGTATAGTCACTGTGCAGGTATAGGAGTGTTCTATACCTGCACAGTGACTGCAAATTGGGTCTCTGTGGTAACATGTTCTGCTGTGTGACCAAATACCTGACAATTAGAGCACAAGATAACTAAATGGAAATCATTGAACTTATATGACATGAAGCCAACTAAAATCCTATCCTGCAGTAACAAATGACTTCTAATACGCCTTGATACCTTGAAGACCTAATTGTTTCCTGTTTTTGCTTTATTAATACTACAAAAACGGACAAATATCTCCATCTCCACTTCCTCCCTGAAGATGTTCATGCTTACTAAATTTTTGTTATACAGGGTGTTTCAAAAATGATGGTCAATAATTTAAAAGTGAAAAGTACAAACTAAAATAAGCAAAAAAGTCTCGGTGAACATCAGGCCGCAAATGAACCACTTTCGAGATAATGCACATTTTCTGTTAAGATCCGCCACTGACTATGGGAGCACTAGTTTAGCAAAAAGCTGTGAATCCTTTGCTGAGGGTGGTTTTATTAAACATAAGATAATACATTTTTAATTTTTGGTTTCAACACAACAGGATTTTACAGATGTTACATGTTACAGGATGTTCTTTCTAACACCCTTTCCTCAACATCAGGTGTTATGCTTCTGGGTCTACTTGCTTGTACTCCATGTGCGAAGCACCCATGTTCTCTGAATGTTCTCTGATGAATGTGCACCCGTTGGGCTGCCTTTGGCAGGGAAATGCTTCTTGGTACAAACGTGCAGTCTCGAGTGCACTGCCGTACTGTGTTGGCTTTACCATACATGAAGTGCATGTCCGCATGCTCTTCGTTGCTGTAACCTCTTTCCATGTTGACTATCCTTTGACAAGTACTAGTATGCCTGCTACGTCTCAGAGCATTGAGAGAGGGGAAAGGGAGAAAATGAGCATAACCTAACCTAAACAAACAAGTCAGTGGTGGATCCCAACTCTGTACAGTTAACCTTGTCAGTGGTGGATACCAACTAGAAATGTGCAATATGTCGGAAATAATTCACTTAAGGACCCATGTTCACTTGTCTTTTTTTGCATATTGTAGTCTGTACAGTTCACCTTTAAATTATTGACCATCACTTTGAAACACTCCTGTATAAGTCTCCTAACAGGTCTTTCTTGTTGATCATTTTTTCCCACATCATACAAAATTATTTTTTGTCCTGTTTTTTTTTTTGGAGTTGAGAGGATCAAGCCCAATCATTTAATGCTCTTGCATTGCTTTACCTCTTGTAGCTCTTTTTCTGTTTGCATCTCCAGTACCACAACATTATCCCTAATCTTTCAAAACCTCCTTATCCTTATTTTCTTTAAGCTGCTTTTAAGCTCTTTAGTTACTGCTAAACTCATCACTGTTTTTCAAGTTTGATCCATCGGCTGCTTTCACTCTCAGTCCTCCTGTTCCATCCGACGATGAGGAAGATAAGCACATCCGACTTTCATTTCGGCCCTTAGTTTGCCTTCGTTCCTTGACATTCACCTGACCCTGAGGTGTTCTATGCTGGATTACCTTACTATATAGTTCTCTTAATATATCACTAACTTTATTTTTCAGTCCTTCAATTTTTTGTTTGTATTCCTTCAATTTCACCTCCAAGGATGTAATGTTATCATTTAAGCATTTATTTTCTGCATCCACCAAGGAAGCATTAAACAGTTCCTTAGTAAGCCAGTCTTCCTTGATCTGCAGCTCTCACAGTTTTCTCATTCACATCTAGTACCCTCTCTAAGCCAGTGACCTCCTTTAGACACTCATTTTCAATGCCAACATCATGTAGGGCGCTTTCAAGCACACACCATTGTGAAAGTACCCCATTTACAATCCTCATACTCACCTTTTTTTTTCCTGAAAAAGA
Source organism: Mastigoproctus giganteus (assembly GCF_048544385.1). Taxonomy (NCBI): domain Eukaryota; kingdom Metazoa; phylum Arthropoda; class Arachnida; order Uropygi; family Thelyphonidae; genus Mastigoproctus; species Mastigoproctus giganteus. Next base: position 99,314,870 of record NC_143576.1, on the reverse strand, counting down.
AATTCTTCCAGCTCCTTATGCAGGCAGAGAGAAAGCTCACTAAACATTTTAAAAGATATTTTCTCAGCTAAATCTACAGGTTCCCTCGCACGATCCAGATAAAAAAAAAATCCCCTTGATCTAGCACACTGTGTTCCATCTCGTGGAGACAAACCAAGGGAAACAGGTGGTGTGCATTTCATCAATTTCTCCAAATTCCTGATAAGAAGTATACAAAATGTCAAAATGTGTTTGTTTTATGGCAGTCTCCGAGGTTTTCCCCCCCATAAGCTGCTGTAGCACCTGTATGAGGCATGTGCCAATGCAGGCAATGGTAAGTGTGGGTGTGGAGTGGTGTGTTTGTTCTGTTGAGTGTTGTTTTCCAGCCCCTGGTGTCTTCGCAGGCATGGGGCATAGAACAAGTTTGTTCACTGTCTTCCATCACTAGCCACGAAGAGGCATGCCAGGGTGTACACAAGAAATATACAAGGTCAAGGTGTGTTTGTTTTAATTGCTGTCTCCAGGGTTCCTCCTGTATACCGCTAGCATCTGAAAAGGCAAAAAGCCAAGGCAAGCAAGTGTGTATGTGTAGGTGTGTAAGTATGTGTGGTGTTATTTTGAGTGCTGGCACCTGGCAACTTTGTAGCCAGGGAACACCCGGTCCCCTGCCCCCTGACTCCCAACCTTGGCCACGAGGAGGCATGCCAGGGACAAATTATTACCAGAGACACTTACTGGGGCTATCAGGCAAGCCTGGGAGCCCCAAGGTGTTTAGGGAAAGGAAGTGGAGATTAGAATGAGAAGTATGGGGATTGAAAGGGAAGAGGGAAGGTTGGATAGAAGATAAGGAGAAGAAGAAAAAGAATAGACATCCCCTGAAATAGAAGAGAAAAGGTTACAATAGTAAAAAAGAAATAGTGTATAGTGAACTATATTCTATTACATTTAAACTCTAATCTAAAGATACTTAGACATATTTGAACTAGCAAAGCTAGCAACAAAACAGTATCAATGAAAATTATATATAAGTCTACAGCCTGTAGACAGGAAGTAACATTAACAAAAAATATACAGGATGAAACAGTCAAATGCTAGATTTGTGAGGTAGTAGTAGAGGCAATGTGATGCTAGAAAGCAAGCTTATGTAGCATCAGCCAAAAAAAAAAAAAAATTTTCAAATATTCATTCCCTCTAAAAGTTTGTACAGTTCCTCCTTGAATTTATTTAAGCTATCAACTTCCAAGACTAGCTAAATTTAAAAAATAAGCTAACGAATGCCACTAAGCCTATTTAAATCATTTGTAAAACACAAATTAATCAAAAATACAATAAAATGTGTAAGAAAAACTTATCATTTGCAGGAGCTCAATAAGTGTACGTCTTCACACTTATAATCTCATTCCAGTACTCTAATGACAATGATCATAATTATTTATATTATCCACGAGGGATCTGTTGCTGAATCTGTTTTAAACTTGTCGGTGATTTTCTTCCCATTTGGCTGAATTAAAATTGCCCAGGAATAGTGGCTGCTAATAGTAGTGGTGTTTCTGATAAGGAAAAAAAGGACCTAGAAGTCTATTTCTTTGGTTAAAAACTAAAATATTGAAGCTATTAAAGATAAGAATACAAGGAATCCCTTCTATGAGTTTGATATCCATAAAGGTAAAAAGGTAAAGTGCAGCCATTATCAACCCACTGCAGGATGGAAGCCTCCTCAACAATTCATGCTGAGGGAAATGGACCATAATCTGCCACGCTGGCCCAGTGCCGGTTGGCAGATCGGCTGTATTCAGCAGTCAGGGGCTTGAACCCCAGTCTACTCAAAGAACGTGTGCTACTGAACTCCCGCTCCTGACCACTCGGCTACGGAGGCGTTATGATATTTATGATATCCATAATGAAAGATAAAGTGTGAATTGCAGGGCTCTGAAAATAATAGGTTCCATTTTAAGTCAGGATTCATTTTATGATACTGGGCTAGAGCCTAACTTGTCATTTAATTTGTAATTGATACCTAACTTGTTACTAGGTTTGCCTGTATTTATCTTATTTTTACCGTCCTTATAATTTGGTTATCCGTGAGGGGGGGGGCGGGATTGAGGAACTTCCACACTTGGGCTGTGTATGCTACTACAAATGGGCCATATAAGAAGTGGGCATTATTCAAAGTAAAGTTTTTTTTGTTGGAAACTTCGCTGCATTTACAATTATTATAATTTATGCTTATAGTATGTATAGTGTACTGACAAGAAAATAAAATTCATTGATATATATTCATATGCAGCTGGGTTATAAATTTTTAAAGGTTGAGGGGTAAAAATTACTTGTGTGTTCAGTTAGGTTACCAACTAATAAAAACAAAAAACATTGCTATGACAGTGAAGATAATGTTTTGAATTTCATTGCATTAGGTATTGTAAAAGAATGATTGAAAAATAACTGCTAACTCAAAATGAATCACTTATCACAAAAATGCACATCTAGAATTCATATAACTCAAGGCATGCTGTACTTTTATGCACCTTCAAGGACATTAATAGGGATTTTGTTTTGATATTGCAGGTTCAGAATAGGGAGTTTGCTCTACCAGTTTCCAAATGCTATGAAGTAAAAGGACACAGTCGAAGTTTTATTGATTTTTATGAAGTACCTTATTCTAGTTCTTTTCAAGCAGTTCTGAAAATTATTCAGAAAGATACATTTTTTAAAAGTGGTTCTGAACTATGGTGTTTTGAGCCTTACAGATTATGTGAAATGCCATTTGTGTCTCTTGAGAGCGAACAGTCATGTTATAATTTTAAAGCCTGTGAAACTGAATTCTTGACTGGTGATGATTTAAATGGAGGAGGAGTGCCAACTCCACAAACACCTAGCTGTCTTGATTTTTCTCCTCATTGGATAACAGTATCTAAAGAGAAAATCAATATATATCATTCAAGCAATACCTTTCTTTCACCATTAGAACAGCATTATTTATCATGCACTCATTTAGATAATAATATTTCAGGGACTTCACATTCTTCTGGACGGCCATCACCTGAACACTTGCATAAAATTTTCACTGTGTTGTCAGACATGGTAAGTTGAAGCAACATAGCTTAAAGCATACTAACTTAAAGCATTTAGTTATTCACCATATTATATTTGTTTATTCCATATTTGATATTTTTATGTTATGCAATTAATGATGTAGAAATTATGTACTACTGAGTTTTTAGGTAATTTTGTATATTTATGTTTTTTCCCATTCCAAAAACAAATTTGAGTTCTCTTAGTTATGTTGGACATCACAGCAAGATTTAGTACTCTACATTTTGAGAGATCAGTTTTAAGATTGTTTTGTAAGATGGCCATTAGATAGTCCACCAGAGCAGACTTACTGGAAATGCTTTGTGTCACCCATATCAGCTAGTTTATCTTTTGCTGAAGGAGTTGAGTAGTATGTGGTTACTAGCATTGGAGCTATGTTATGTCAAGAAGATGGGTATAACTTTGCTGTGTGTTCAGCATATGTAAAAATTTCATCAATTCTTATATGTATCCCCCCCCCCCAAATCCTACCTCATCATGAGTAGCCAAACTGATGGAACAAACTTATCTGCCAAAAAGGATTCAAACCTTTTGGACATTTCCTAATTTATTTCACAAATCTAAATGTTGCCCATTTTCATCTAAAAACTATCAAGCTTCACTTACTGTTTTGATAGAACTTTGCCGACCAGGCTAGCCAGGTGGGTAAAGAGGCTGCCTGGCAACCCAAAGGTCGCGGGTACGAATCCCGCCTTGGGCTTGGATCACAGTAAAATGCAAAAACTTTGTGAGGTGCATTATGGCCACAGAAGCCGATGCGCCAACAACTAACAAAAAAAAAAAAGAAGAAAATATAGAACTTTAATTATCCGTTGTCTCAAATTTTTTGTCCTAATTATGTGCTTTCTGATTCCTTAGTTGATTCATTTTAAAGATGCTATTTCTACATATGTCTCTCCACTCTGGCCATCTTTTTCAGAAACTTCCTAATATTTTGATCTCCTCTGGCATAAAATTTCTCCTTAGTTATTTTGTTGAATTCATTTGTTGTCTCAGTCATTCTTTCAACTCTACACAGTTTATATACTTTTGCAGTCATGCCTACCATAGTAGAGGCAGAATGGACTCACTGGTAATGCAATCTTTGGTTGTATTGATTATTTATGTCTGAAGTTTTTCAGAAAACCTCCTAAGAGAAAAGTTTTATCTTCGGTTGAATCTTTCAGTGGGTTCTTGCTGTCATCAGTAAATTTGTAATGACTTTCTTCTTTTTTTCAAAAATCTCCCACCCCAGTAAATAGGTTTTTTTTGTTGTGTTTTTTTTTTTTTTTTTTTTTTGCTCAGCACTATGATTTAGATTTACAATCTCTTATTAGAAAAGTTTTATTTAAATTTATCATTGTTGTTTGTTTGTTATTTGGTTTTTAGGACCATTAGCAACTAAGGCCATATTGCTCCGGGAATATGCGGTGGTCATTCCCTGACCTTTCAGCATCCTCCGTATTTGGTGGTGATGGGCTCGAACCCCGGTCTAATCAAGAAGCGTGTGTTATGCACTGCTGCTCCTTCCCACCTGGCTACGGAGGCGCCAAATTTATCATTGATGTACATTTTATTTTTTTATCAATTTAATTTAATTTAATGTTATATTTTTCTATAAATTGTCCATTTTGTTGATCCCATTTCTGATTGTTGTCTTTTATCATATTAATACAACAGCAGTTCCCATTTGGTGGTTTGCAAACCCCTGGGGATTTGCAAAAGTGATCTATGGATTCATGCTAAAAATTCTAATGTTGGTTCATGATAAAAATTCTGATGTTGTCTACAGTTTAAACATATTTTATTAAAAAAAAAATAGTTGAAAATGTATACTCCACATTAATCCAGAAGACCAATTGGTCAGTATTATTAAGACAATGTAATGTATGTTGATGGTGAATTTAGAATTGTACATATCTCAAAATTTATGTAAATTTAGATATTATATGCCACTGTCTACAGAAACTACATAACCCAAAATTTTACAGTGCTAGCTTTATTGATAATATGGGTTTTCCCCCGCTTTTTTAAATGACTTATGTCAATATTAAAATGTTTAGTAAGAAATTTGATGTAAGTTAGTGAGTTCAGTAAAATATAACTTAAATATATAAAAGTTTTATAGAAGTAAATTTTATATAATATAAATATTTTAAAATTATAACAGTCATAATGGATCATTGGTTGAAGACTGGAAACATAAGGGAAAACAATGTTGAAAAACATGTTAATGAGAGGCAACAAAATTTTCCTGCAAATTCAACTCAAGATGACCAAGAAATTAGTAAAATGCATTCAACTGATCAAAATTCTCAGTAGGGCATAAAAATGTTCAGGATATCAGTATAAAGATGAACATTAAAAAGAGGAAATATAACGAATATTACATTAAAATTTGGTTTTTAATTTTTTGGAGATGATGAGTATCCATGCCCATAATGTGTCATTTGTGGAAAAGTGCTTGCAAATAGCAGCTTGAAATCTTCTCTTTTGTCTCGAAATTTACAATCAAAACACAAATTCTACATTGATAAACCTGTCTTTTTTTTTTTTTTTAAAACTGGAATCACAAGAACACATAAATTCATATATTTCTCTCAATAATCAAGAAAGCAAAAATGTAATTGAAGCTTCATATTTAGTAAGTTACCAGATTGAAATAGCTGGGCAATAGCTTAATTAACCTCCAACTCTTAAACTACCTAGAAATCTTCCGTCTGATCAACGATCGCCAGTATGGATTCTGACGGTGTCGATCCACTGGTGATATCCTGGCTTATGTTACCCATTTATGGACAAATTCAATGGAAAAGTTCAGTGAAACACAAGCAGTTGCTCTTGACATCTCAAAGGCTTGCGATCGTGTTTGGCATAAAGGTCTTCTAAACAAGCTTTCATCTTATGGTTTGCCAACTGTTTCTTGTAATTGGTTATCCAGTTTTCTCTCTGATCGCTCAATGAGGGTGATGGTAGTTGGCTCTGTCTTCTAACTTCTCCACTAATGCTGGTGTCCCCCAAAGGTTCAGTTCTTTCCCCCACTCTTTTCCTCTTGTATATTAATGACCTTCTTCCATTGACTGGAAATCCTATCCATTGTTTTGCCAATGACAGCACATTGCATTCCACTTTCCATTTTGAGAAACCTTACCTGCTCAATCAGCTTCAAGTTCTCGAATATCTGCTACCAATTCCTTAAATGTCGATCTCCCGGTAATTCTCCAGTGGATTTCTTGTCTGATATCTCGCAAAAAAAGGATTCTTCTGCTCCTATGCTTATCTTTGGTGACATTCTGATTTCTAGGCAAAATGATATATCTCTTTTGGAGATTACCCTGACTTCTAATCTCTCTTAGGCACCTCCGTAGCCAGGTGGGAAGGAGCAGCAGTGCGTAGTACACGCTTCTTGTTAGACCGGGTTGAGCCCATCACCACCAAATACAGAGGATGCGGAAAAGGTCAGGGAATGACCACCGCATATTCCGGAGCAATATGGCCTTAGTTGCTAATGCTCCTAAAAAAAAAAAACCAAACCAACCAAAAAAACTAATCTCTCTTGGCACAAGCACATTACAAATATTCCTTCCTCAGCATCTAAAAAACTTGGTTTTCTCTTTCACTCTTGGCGTTACTTTTCTTTCAAACAGCTGTTCACTCTGTACAAATCCTCCTTACCATGGAATATTGTTCCCACATCTGTGACGGTTCCCCCAAAACCTCTCTCAGGCTTGTAGATTCTGTTCTGAAGAGGGCAGTTAGGTTAATTAATGACTCATCTCTAACAGAGTCCACTCACTGTCTCATAGATGTACTGTTTCTGCCGTATGCCTTTTCTACAGATACTTCCACGGGCACTGTTCTTCTGAAATGGCTTCTATAATTCCTGCTCTCTCTTTCAAAACAGTCCGAACACGTGCCACCACCAACCAACGTCCATTTACTGTCCAACATCAAACTCACAGAACCAACTTTTCATCTTCTTCGTTTATTCATTAAACTGCCGTTTTCTGGACCAACATTCATACGTATTTCCTGAAAATTTACAACCTGCAGAAGTTTGTGTCTAATATCAACAAATATCTTTCATTTTCTCAATCCATCATTTTGTCATCTTTCTACCCATGCACTGTACTAAGTACTATAAATTCTAATACCCCTTATGTTTGTGGTTTTCATTAAAAAAAAAAAAAAGAAATACTCATACTATTGAAGAAGAATTGATTTTACCATGTGCAATTGTCAAGTGTATATTTGGAGACGATACCCTTTTCTAATAACACAGTGTCTCATCGAATATGTGATATGTCAGGTGATGTTGAATCAGTTATTATATCGAGTTTGAAAAAGTGCAATTTATGGTTTGTAGTTGGATGAGACCACTTATGTTTCTAATCCAGCAATTTTAATTGTATGAGCAAATATATTATGGACATATTGCAGCATACATAAGCAAGCTTTGGCATCAAGATGAATGCCACAACTGAAAAGTGTTAGATGATGCCATCAAAATAGTTAATTTTATAAAATGAAGACTAACAAACTTTTGGCGCCTCCGTAGCCAGGTGGGCAGGAGCGGCAGTGCATAGCACATGCTTCTTGATTGGACCGGGGTTCGAGCCCGTGACCACCAAATACGGAGGATGCAGAAAGGTCAGGGAATGAACACCACATATCCCCGGAGCAATATGGCCTTAGTTGCTAATGCTCCTAAAAACCAAACAACAACAACTAAAAAACTTCCTATTATTTACTACTTTATGTAAAGAAATGAGCAGCAAACATGTTGAACTTTTAATGCGCATGGATGTTAGGTAGCTTTTCCATGGCAAATTAATTACTCTTTTATTTCAGTTGAGACAAGAGTTAGTTTTCTTCACCAATCATCCTTTTCACCTTAGTGGGTGTACATATGGTGGGATAACATATGGCTACAAAGATTAGCATATTTAGCAAATTTCAAAAATAAACAAATTTAAACATCATTACAAGATTCAAATACAACTACAGGTCGACCATCACTAATCTGGCCACCGGTAATCTGGTTCCACCGCTGATTCGGACATGAACCCTAGGGGCTCACATCTGGTGAGTATGAGCTTGGCACACCCAGGGTCCTGAGTTGGATATCATCATTCTTCTCTTTCTTGGTGATTCCCTTCTACTTCTGACTCTTGTTCTCTCTCTCTCTCTCTCTCTCTCTCTCTCGGGGTAATTCAGAATTGTTTTTTTTGGCTGGTGCAGCATAATCCTCAGGCCTCCTTGCACCATATGGCTAATAATAATAATAATTTCCGCGAACGTAATTTCAGATTTCCCGGGTCAGGGCACCGACCTGCCGTTACTGTATTGGTGGCGTTAGTTGCATCATCAGCTGTTGGCGCGAACTCGTAAACACTGGCAAGCCATTCCCACTTGTTTTTCTGCCTTTATTATTATAATCTGCTCACATTTAGCCCTAGCTATGGTTCTAATTCATAAAGGAAGTGCCTCTCGTGGTGGAAAGCATACGCACCGTAGATTGTCCATAACGGATAAAGTTGAACTTCTGAAAAAACTCGACAGCAGTGTGTCTGTGAGAAGTTTAACTGTGCTTAATTGTAAATTCCAGCAATTTCTCTCAGTTCCTCTTATTTTAGTAATTTTCTTTTAGCCATTCTTTTTTAGATTTTTTTTTTTACAACGCACTTGTACAAACTTGCAGAAAAATACAACATAATATGATGGATAATTCAGCGCCCTAACAAACTTGTTTTCACAAAATCTCTAACAATACTGTACTGACAAACTTATTGCGATGTTTGAGAGTTTATTTTATCGTAATAAGTTTTATTGCAGCACTTGCCGCACATGCAATAAACTAATCACAAATGACCTTCATATGTATGCAGTAATAGCCTCGCATGTACATGGCTGATACAGCTTCTCAAGAAATAAAGTAACCAACATATGTGGCCAACGTGGCCACATATATGCGACATAAAAAAAGACTTTTTTTTTTTATATATTTTAAGCGAAAGAACGACAACATTGACATTACAATATTTATTTTAGAATTCAAATTATTTAGACTAATCAAACTATTTGCTAAATATTTTTTGGCCCCTGGGGAATTTTTTTTCTTAAACTAGCTTTGAAGTCAACGTGTTAAAGGTAGGAGGAAGTTGTTAGCTGTTGGGTAAACTATATGTGCTAAAATAACCACCGGTGATCCGGCAAACTCACTAATCCATCACCCCACAGGTCCCAACGCTGCCGGATTAGTGATGGTAGACCTATATTTTCAATGTCAAAGACAAGTTATGAAAAAGAAATTAAAAATTTGAAATAACACAATTGAGATGAGTGTTTTAGAGCATTATATATGGTTTTTTTGACAGAAAATGAACTAACTCTGGATCAAACTGTCAAAAAAGATATCAGTAGTCATCTCAGATTTTTAAAAGTGACTTGAGGGAATATTTTCCTCAAATTTATCCATCACTTAGGTACAAAGCGTGTAAAATCATCTTGCCATTTTCCACTAATTTTCAACTACAGGTTGAAACGCCGACCGGGCTAGCCGGGCGGGTAAAGTGCCTGCCTAGCAACCCAAAGGTCGCGGGTTTGAATCCCGCCTCGGGCTTGGATCAAAGTACTGCAAAAACCTTTGGAGGTGCATTATGGCCACAGAAGCCGATGCGCCAACAACTACCAAAAAAAAAAAACAGGTTGAAACTATGCATGGACATATAGAAAGCTACCTGGCTGACTGTGTTGTCTCAACAATGAAGTTTGGCAGAGACAGCATGGCAGCCTGAAACCATTGGTTGTTTTGGACAAAACCATGAATGCCATGAATCTGTCTAGACATCCTGGACAATAGTGTGTTACCTACATTCTAGTTGCACATCAGGGAAAGCCCATACCTGTATCAGCAGGACACTTCATATTGTACTGCTCTCTTTGTGACTGACTGGTTTCTAAAAGTTGGAGAAAAATTCTACCCCATGAGTCTTTCACAGTCTCCACAGGGGTCAGATATTTTAACATGGCTGTTACCATGTACAGCTTCAAGGTTTACGGGAAAATATGTGCGCATTAGTAAGGGCGCATGATGCAAGAAAGCAAGCTTATATAGCATCAGCCAAAAAAAAAAAAAAAAAAAAAACACCACACACACACACACACACACACATACACACACCCTTCTCATTTCACTCATCCACTTGCCCCAAATGTTTGTCTAGTTCTGCCTTCAATCTGTTTAAGCTATCAACTTCTACAACGACAGATGGAAGTATGTTCCAGCAATCAACTACCCGCTGGCTAAAGGCACATCTATCCTATAACTGTCTTTCCTCAGTTTGAATTTATGCCCTCTCAGGCGATTATTCTGAGCAAGAGGAAGAATCCCATCAGCATTGAGCATGCTCAAACCATTCAAGGCTTTATACACCTCAATCAGATCACCTCGCAGGTACCTAGTCTCCAGACACTGTAATTTGCAAAATGTAAGCCTTTCTTCATAAGAGCAACCCTTTATTCCATTCACTGATCTTGTTGCCCTTCTCTGTACTCGTTCCAACAGCTCTACATCCTTCTTAAAATGAGGCCTCGGGATCATGCATTATGGCCACAGAAATTGATGCACCAACAACTAACAAAAAAAAAAAAAAAAAAAGAAGTTTTGTCAGAATTGCAGATACTTTCAAATTTAATCCTAATTTGCAACCTTTTCTCAATCCTATACTGGTTGAGTAAATCCTGAAATCTCCTGTTCTTAATATCACTGACAGTTGGTATAACAATTTCACCCTTTTGTGCATTTAAAAGGTAACCGCTCTTCGGCATCATTAACTTTAGCCCATGGCAGACATACCATGCTCATATTATACCTGCCCTTTTTGCACAATATATTTTCCATTTCTCTGATGCTTTTTACCTTGTTTATAGAAAAAATGCTTGCCTCTTAATGTCCTCCTTGGTGATTCTTGTGGTGGCAGCAGCTGAATTTAACTTTGTTAATGCATCACTTTTAAATACAGTGGGTGCCACTTATTGTGATCACTTCTGGACACAGTTTGATAACAGTAGCTGATGAAATAACAATGCAGCTATTCAGTGTTGTTTATTTATTATTTTTTAAAATTTTATTATTATTAGCTATATGGTGCAAGGAAGTCTGTGACTTATGCTGCACCAGCCAAAAAAAATTTCCCTAGTTACTCTAGGAGAGAGAGAGAGAGAGAGAGAGAGAGAGAGAGAGAGAGAGAGAGAGAGAGAGAGAGAGAGGGGGGGGGGGGCACAAAAGGGAATCACCAAGAAAGAGAAGAATGATGATATTCAGCTCAGGACCCTGGGTATGCCAAGCCCATACTCACCAGATGTGAGCCCCTGTGGTTTTTGATGCAGAATGGAAATTTGTGCATTAAAAGTTGAAAGTGACCGAAAGAAAACTTTAAAATCAAGAAATGTAAAATACTTTAATTTGACTATCCACTTTAAGAAAGTCATTAACAGAAATGAAATTAGTAAGTGTCACAATATTTCTGAAAATCCATACAAACCATTAAAAACAAACAAAGAAAATGAAAAATATTAAAATCAAAAATTTGAAAGGGTTATTACTCTGCTATAAACAGTCAGATTGATAGGAGTACAGATACAGTACTTTCCTACACAGAGGGACAATGCTGACAATCATAAAAACTGTACAAAGGCAGAAGAAGTCATTAGACATGCAACATGTCAAAAACAAACCTTGATGTTATTTAATCACTTCCATTGCACATGCGTAAACTGCAATAACTTAAAAAAAGTGATAAGAAAACCCAAAGCTCTGATTACAATAACTCGTTTTTTTATGTATTAATATACTGATGATTGGAACTTCATAAAAGTGATAACATTACACAAATGATAAGATTATCTGTGATCACAATAAGCGGCATACAAAAATGAATATATATATCAAAACTGTTACAGAATGTTCTGTAATGTGCATTCATTCTTTGGTGTGTGTTTGATATAAGTTTGCAAAGAATATATTTATAGTAGTGCAAATGCAGTTCTCATCGCTTTGCTTCAGTTTTATTTGGTACTAAGCCTTTTTTTTTATATTTATTTATGAAATGCCTCTTGGCAATTAAAAATGATATGGATGCAAAATAATGTACCAAATTAATAAATGCTATACTACCTGTCAGATACTACTGCAATCATAGTGAATCTGCCTTATGTTACATGTCTAAAAATATCTGTATCCATTGGCATTGTGTGCTCTGTTGCCATAATTACCCTGTTACACAGTGGTAATTATGGCATAGTGTTGAACAGTGGTTGGATGATGGATGGATAACTGTATAATTCAGATTATCTGGAATAGTGGCATTTAGTAAACTGACGACTGTCTTGCCCTAGATGTTTGGTCACAAACAGAATTTAGATTAGTTGCAAATATCATATAAAGTATTCTCTGCTCATATTTTAAACAAATTGTACTGCATGCTAGCTCAGAATTGCTTCATTATTCACAAATTGTCAGAGATGATTTAATGAAACTCTCCACTGTGACTGAAAAACCAGTAAGACTTGAAATTGGCAGTCGTGATGGCATTTTATATTTTAAAATAGCGCTTTTGTAGCCCTTTGATTCTATTTTTTAAAAAGTCATATATTTCAAATTGACCATTAGTAATTGTTCAGCCACCGGGAACTAAGGCTAGAGCAGTCAAAAGTCTGCTAGTCAAAAAATATGTAAGACAAGATAGTCCTTAGTTTATTAAATTTATTTGTACGGCCAGTACTGTTTCTGCTGTATTAAATACTTAGTGGCAGTTACATAAAAATCTAGAACTATTTAAAAAGACTCAGATAAAGATATATCTTTGTTAGATGTTTTCTTTCCATTTATTTTTTTAGTTTGTTACAGCCATTGCATATTTTATTTCACCAAAATTTTTCAGTAAGCCCTTAAACTATGTTAAATAAGTTTTAGTGTATAAAAAAAATATTGAATACTTTTTTGCAGAATTGCTGCTTTCATTTTTTTTCTTTTAGCTGCCAAGGTTTTTTAAATCTCCACATAATTATTCTATCTACCACAGAAACGTTATCTTCCAGAATAATATCAAAGGTGTGGTAACTGTGTAAGTACTGTACATTTTTATATTTTGCAAACCAGTCTGTTCAGATTTGCTTATTTCTAAATATACAAGGGGGAAGGCCTTAAAGTTATGAACTCAGAACATTTAAATGACCATCTGAATGTAGAGACTGACATACATGAACTAGTAGTACAGTAATGCCTCACCATTTGATTGTTAACTAAAAAGATACTCTTTGGTCATTCCCATTATACCTATTCTACCAGTGATAAAGGGCATCTGTAAAGTGCAAGTCACTTGCTTTTCAAAATTTAACCTGCACTTCTTAATGTATATCTAAAATTTTTTAAATTACTGACTGAAAATTTAAATTACATAGAATTATATTACATATTCAGTATATGTAATATATGTATAATATGCATATTCAATTCCACTCTGCATGGTAACAAATCAATTTTAGTTTTCATCTTTACAAATGCATAATTTTTTTTTTTTAATCTTCAGTTAGTCATTAAAAAATTAAATGTATGCAGAGAAGTGTGCATGTGTACATGCACATTAATCATAATCCGGCATTATCATAATCCATCTTGACATCACCCTTATGTGGTACTTCCTAATTGGATTGAATGCTTTGAAATTTCCCTGTAACTGTGCTGCACTTTCCCTCAGGTATGTTTAGTTCCTTACCTGCCAAAATCTCATTTGTTATCATCTACTGCAGGCCATTATGGTCTTTTGCCACTAATAATTACTGTACCATTATATTTGTGATAATACCAAGATTGGTATTGATGACTGAAGCTGAAGGATATTAGTGTCCCTTCTAATTTCCCCAACATATTGTATAGATAGTGATTAAGTTGTGTCAGTAATCTATCCCAAAGGTTGTATTACCAGTCATTTCACAAATTTAAACAAGTACACCAACCGTTTAACTATAATAGTTTAATACTGAAAATTATAAAATGTATCAGATGATACAGTACTGTAAAATAATATTTACAAAAACTGACTTACAAAATAAAATGTATGATGAAATTTTAAAATGCAATAAAATATAGTAAAGGTTAAAAGCGATAAAACAATGATTGTAGCTTTTGGGGGCATCCGCCTCCTTTCCCAACAACAATGATGTTTAAGCAACACATCCTTAAATATCAGGTTTATGGCACATGTGGCTGACCAGGTGCATGCTCAATATTTCTTCCATGTGAACCAGAACCGGAAGTGGTTCGGGAGTGTGGAAATGCAAAGCACTCATCTTTTGCAAGGACCACAGCCTCCAGAAGGGGGTGGAGCTGAACACCCCTGTCCCTAATCATACTATTGTTTTCGGAAGAGCCAATCCACAAACTCTCCAGCCACTTACGGTCCCAGAACCTATGCGCCCTGTCAAGGATGACAACATTCACTGGGGAGACCTGGTGTTGTTTTTCCCAATAATGCTCAGCAATGGCGGACTTATTAAACTCTGCAGTCTGTATGGCTCGCATGTGCTCCCCCAGACGGTCTTTTAGTCGCCGTCCTGTCCATTCCCCACAATCCGGGCATTTGATCTCATATACAGCCCCACTACTGGAATCCCCAGTAATGGGGTCTTTGACCTGTGACACCACTGTGTGTAACCTCCGGCCCAGAAGCTGCACACAACATGCCTGAAAGTCACGAAGCATCCTTGCAATACGATCTGACAAGCCCGGATATTAGGGAATATAAACTGTGGTGACTGGAATGGATGGTGTTCCATGATTAGGCTCCACGTCTCTGTTATATTTATCAATGACCCTCTGGGGGTAACCGCATTTTATAAGATCTGCCATAACTTGCCCAATTTCTCTCTCTCTCTCTCTCTCTCTCTCTCTCTCTCTCTCTCTCTCTCTCTCTCTCTCTCTCTCTCTCTCCCCCCCTCCCCAAAAGTGTCCTGGCAACACTATTTTTATGTTGCGCAGTCTGTGCTGACCTATAATGGGTGTACTGGCTCCTACACATTGGTTTCCTAAAAACTGTTGAGAAAGGAGGCGGATGCCCCCGAAAGCTACAATCATTGTTTTATCGCTTTTAACCTTTACTATATTTTATTGCATTTTAAAATTTCATCATACACTTTATTTTGTAAGTCAGTTTTTGTAAATATTATTTTACAGTACTGTATCGTCTGATACATTTTATAATTTTCAGTATTAAACTATTATAGTTAAAAGGTTGGTGTACTTGTTTAAATTTGTGATATGAATCATTCTCCCAACCGTAGAGGCCTTTTTGAAGATATTACCAGTCATTGATTTCTTATCGCTAGGTGGTAAATTTATCTCCTATAACAAGACATTTGGGCTTACTTGCCATTCAAGTTACACTTAGCAGCTCTTTTTGTATTCATTGCAATCACATAGTCTATAGTATGTGCTCTTAACTTTCCTTTCCCACTAACCTTCTCACACCATATACAGTATTCACTGCTCTCCTGAGATTATTCTGAATCAGGTTACAATCGTAGCATATTCAGGCAGCTTTTGAACAGAAGAATAATCCCCTCTCCATCCCTCTATTCCAGCCTCCTTCCTATGCACCTTAACCTTTCAGAATGAAACTCATTCTGAAATGTTCAAGTGTAATTCTCAGTCATATTGATTTCATTATTTCCTTAATTAACCAATGGCTGGCCAATTCTTAGTTTACTGCTGTGTATATAGCTATAGTAACAGTAGAGTTCTGAAACAGCAATGCCACAAATATGATTTCTGGACAAGAGTGCAGCAGTCTTATATTGAAATTTGAACTGACAAGGGGCTGCTGCTAATGCAATACAGGTAGTTCTCGACTTTACGAGTTAATTTGTTCCTAGTGCGTGCTCATAAAGCGGGAATTTATTTCACATAGACATAAGGTTAAAATGGGGATTATGTTCTCAACAATGAAATTAGTTAGCCAATTAGTTTGTTTAAACAATGATTGATTTATCCAAAGAAATGAAAACGTAGCCTGTAAACTCAAGTAAATTATAATAATAGAGAAATTATTTATGACTTACAAATGTTAAAGAATGTTTATTCTTCATCATCGACTAAATGCACACTCATTATTGGCTCGACACTTGTTGGTTTGTTGCACAAGGAGTCGTCTTCTTCAGAAATGTTTCAAGAGGCATTTTTTTCCAAGATGATCTCTTTTAATTATAAATTTAAAGTTTATAATTAAAAGAGAAGCTTAAAAAAAAAAGTTTACGAAGCTTAAAAAAAAAAGGAATGAAGAGAAGATTCTGAAAATTTATTTATGTTTTTTATACGATTGAACATTTCAGTAAAGGGAAAACACATTTCACCATAATGTAAAAAACCACACAGTTCCAGCTATCGGTATTTTTGCAAATGCAATAACATGGAGTTTACCACCCATTTATAATTGCTTGCAGTAACAAAAAAGCCCAATAAACTGAAAAGTGCAAATTGTTTTTATTATTTTATGGTTGTGACCCCCAGAAATGTGCTTTAGAAAAATATCACAAAGGCGTTTAAAATTGATTCTTATAACGGAACATATGATAACGATGAAAGTGTAGTGCATTTTAATGATTTGAATTGGTAACTGATACAATTTACAAACCACGCTCATGACCTTTTATATGGCCTTAAGGTCATGCTCATGACCTTAAAAATGACATTTTAGAGAGCTAAATAGCTTAGTTATACAGTAGAAATTTCAACTTCCGAGATCTTGAAACAAATTACCAAAAAACTTGTTATAGGGTTCACATTACGATATTTTAATGATACGATAGTGTCTCTGGAACGGATTAATATCATAAAGTGGGGTGCACTGTATTGTATAGCTACGCACGTGGTTTGAAATGTGGTATTTATGAATGTTTAACATTCATTTTTTGCATATTTTTCAAACAAAATCAAAAATATGTTTATATTTTTGATTTTGTTGATACTTGATACTTGGGGAAAAAAACTCATAAACCCGAGAACTCGTAAAGTGAGAACTGCCTGTATATACTGTTGAATTTGCAATACCCATGGAAATGGCTTGAGAGATAGAGTGGAATATAAACTTTTATCAATGAGCTTTTTCAACAGTCATTGTTGTTTATTAATCTTTTTTGGACTATTGGATCTGTGGTTGTCTGTTGCAGGTGCATTGAAAGCATCTATTAAAACCTCGCTTGAGCTGAAGAACAGCATTAACTGTGATGCTCTGTTGTTAATGCATTACAACATAACATCTAACTTTAGTGAAACAAATAGGCTTGCCCATTGCAGAGGTCGTGGTTCTGTTTATCATGAACTCTTTCAAATATAAGCATTTCAAGTTTAACACTTTGTGAACTTACATTTTTACTGCTCAACAGGGAAACAGCACTTTAGACCTTCTGTCCCCTGATGTTTTTGCAGTCAGCAGATTTTACGCTGCAGTGTAAAATCTTAATGGTATTATTATATATACTCACAAAGCGAGCTCCTCTATCACAGGTTGTCTAGAAATTTCACTACTTTCGCACAAATGACACCATCAAAAGACTAGGCTCCCACTCGTGTATTGTTATGATAGCCTGTTTCAGGACTTAATGGTTTCATCAGATAGCAAGTGGTTCAATGAAACTACTTGGTCAATGATCTGATGGAACCTACTAGGCTTAGATGAGCTCAGGACAACTAGTGATAAAAGAAGCATTAATTTTTCAGCTGAAATTTAAAATCTGCTAGCTAAAAAAAAAAAAAAAAAAAAAAGCGTAAGTAGACAAAATAGTCCATGTATTTTTCTCTATATTAAGCAGGCCATATAATCCTTGATATGTTTGATGTCGAGAGTTATATGGCCTTGACATATACATTCTTTACACTGCATGATAGGTTGCATATGTTAGTTACATTAAGTAAAAAAAGCATGATAGTTTTTCTTTACTCACTAACTTGCTTTCAGTTTACCAATAGAGGTGCTCTGCTATTTGATAAGGGACTGATAAGTCCTAAAACAGGCTTTCATAATAGTTACCTTTTAAATAAATTGAAAACTAGTCTTTTGGTGATGCCATTTGTTTGAAAGTAGTGCAATATCTGGGAAACTCATGGTAAAGGATTTTGCCCTGTTGCAAATACTAAGATATTTGCTACATTTTAAAATTGGTTAGTCATAAAAAAACACAAGTGGATAGAATAGACCAAGTGTTTATCTGTATCTTATGGATTTCTTAAATTATTGTCGAGCAGTGATGTGCATTTTCCCAAACTTCTCTAGTCTAGAATGATATACTGATTGACAGGTAGGCGTTGCAAACGATGTGCTGATTGGTGCGTGAGCACAACAGACGATAACATCGGTTTAGTATCATTTGCCTTAATCTCAGAAGCACTAATGGTCACTTGCCTCAATGGTAACTTGCTCTAATTGCTCTAATGAATGCATTCCATAATGGTGAAAAAGAGGTCAGGTTACCTCCACTTGAATCCCATGGGAGCTTGAACCCCTCGCAAAGTGGAGGAGGTAACCTGACCTTTTTTCTTTAGAATCATGGGTGTACTAGTGCGTAAATTGTTTATGAACAAAATATTAATTTTTTATTACTGTATTTTATTTTTAAAGACACTTGTATGGATACACACGTATCATAACGTCAATCAACACCTCAGTAGCTATTCTCAGTATACAGTAGACTTTCGATTTTCCAGGATTGATGTAAAAAAACAAATCGCAGATAATCGATTTCCTGTTAATCCGAAAATAGAGAAGTCCCCGATATACGTAGGAGATACGTTCCAGGACTTCTTACTTCGTTGAGTTTTACGTAACTCGGGAATGACTAGTAACATATTGCTACTATATTATTATTGACAAATCTGAATTCCATGCGATACTTATTAATGTTTGGCCATTTTCATATGTCCTTATTAGTTTAAATTTCTGATCCAAATCGATGGCTTTCCTTTTCTTGGTAGATTTACTAGTAGTGCTGTTACTTATTCTCTTAGTTGGCACCATGATAACAATCAAAATGAAATTTTCTGAAAAGAACTTCACAGGGTTAAGGCTAAAACTCACTATTATCACCCCTCACGAGCTCACATTTTACTAAAGCACATTTCTGGAGGTAACCAAAAAACAATAAAAACAATTTGCACTTTCTGTGTTATTGGGCTTTTCTGTTAGTGCAATTCATTATAAACAGGTAGTAAACTTGACCTTATTGCATTTGCAAAAATACTGATAGTTGGAATTCTGGGGTTTTTACGTTATTATGGTGAAATGTGTGTCCCCTTCACTTAAATCTTCAGTAATATATATATAAAAAAAAAACATAAATAAATTGTAAGAATCTTCTCTTCTTTCCTATTTTTTTTGCTTGTTACTCCGATCTCACTTGTGCAATTTGTGCGTGCTGTGATCGTTGTTATTGATTGCTTATTATTATTGTTTGTTGTTTTAAATTTTACAATCCTAAAAAGAAAACTGAGTGAAAAAAAATTTACGTTAATCCGTAGTTCGTAAGTCGCGGACTTACTGTATCGAAAAATGTTCAGCAACCTACATAAAAAATATGGCGATAGAAAAAAAAACTTATCACCTACTACTCCCCTGTCCAATATGATGCTTCCCTTTATTTTTTGCGATATCGATTTAAATCTAATAGCTTCCCTTTATTTTTTACGATGTTGCATATGGTTTGGTCACCAACATTATAATGGTTCATTAAAGATTTAACGGATGCACCGTTTTAAAACTTTTGAATAATTTCAATTTTTGTTTAACTGAAGGTGCAACTCTTTTGCATTTACCCATCATTTTCGCGATTTCTAAACAAAAAAGTATATATATATATACAGGCATACCTCGGTTAACGTTACCTCTGATAACGAAGCTTCGATATAACGAAGTCGGCAATTTCAAGCCCCATTTAACATAAAAAAAAATATTCCAGTTTAATCACCTGAAATCTAAACAAACTGAAGAAATTACGGAAACCTTTGGGGCTTCTCGTGGTTGGTTCGAGAAATTTAAAAAATGGGCCAGAATTCAGTGTAAAATTAACAGGAGAAGCTGCAAATAAGTTTCCAGAAAAACTAAAGGAAATAATTGAACGTGAAAATTATCCGAATTTGGTGTTCAATGTTGGCGAAAGCGGTTTGTTCTGGAAACGGCTACCAACAAAAAGCTTCATTTCTATTGAAGAAAAATCAGCTTCTGGGTTCAAAGCAGCCAAAGACCGTTTAACGTTACTCTTTGGATCAAATGCCTCTGGCGATTATAAATTAAAATTGTTATTAGTTTACCATTCAGAAAATCCGAGGGCGTTAAAAGGTAACATAAAAATGAATTTACCTGTAATATGGAAAGCAAATAGAAAAGCGTGGGTTACCAAGGAGTTATTTACTGATTGGTTTGTTAACCACTTTTGTCTTGAAGTAAAACGGTATTGTCAAAAAAACAACTTTGAAGAAAAAGCTCTTTTGTTGTTAGACAATGCTCCGGGACATCCTACTGATCTTAACACGTTGGACACATGCATTCCTGTCAAAGTTGTGTTTCTTCCAGCAAACACAACTTCCCTGATTCAACCATTGGATTAGGGAGTAATAGCATCATTTAAAGCTTATTATCTGCGTCGAACATTAAGCAGTTTAACTGAACTAGAGGATAAAGAGGAAATGACAGTTAAAACTTTTTGGAAAAACTACACCATTAAAAACGCAATTGAAAACATTGATAGTTCTTGGAAAGAAGTCACTAAGAAATGCTTAAATGGAGTTTGGCGCAAAATATGGCCAGAAGTTGTACTAGAAGAAGAAAATAACATCCAAGAAATTAGAAATGAAGTTATCCAGATGGCTCAATCAATAGGTTTCGAAAATGTCGATGAAGAGGATGTTAGAAATTTATTGAATGCAGAAGATGATGGTTTTTCAGTGGAAGATTTAGAAAACCTTGTTAGCAATGAAGACGAAGTTAAAGTTCCAGCCGAAAAAGTGTTAAAAAACCAAAGATTTAAAAAGGTGCTTAAATGACATTGAAAACGTTTTAAATTTTTTTAGTGAAAATGATCCTGATTTAGGAAGAAGTATTATTGTTAAGCGATCAGTGTTAAATGCAATAACTCCGTATAGGCAATTGTTAAATGAAAGAGAAAAAGAGCATAAACAATCAACTTTAGACTCGTATTTTAAAATGTGATTTCACTTTGTATGTAAGTTGACTGTTTATTTAATAAAACTTTTCTTTGTCCGAAAAAAAAGCTTTTCATTTTCTTTACGTAGGAACGTATCCCTATTCTGGCCATAGTATTTTTACCTCTGAAAACGAAATTTCGCTTAACGAAGTAATTTCGTGGAACGCATCCTATTCGTTATTCGAGGTATGCCTGTATATATATATATATATTTACTATAAAAAAAATTTCGACATCCCTGACATAAATAACGAAACATCTGTCTTTTTGCGGTGCGATGGAACACAACAATCAACGCGACGCACTAAAACAAATTAAACATTTGGGTTTTTTTTTTTTTTTTTTGAGTGGTGGGTGTGAAGACAGCAAGGGTTGCAAGATAATAGGCACACTAATCTCCCAATGATGACTTATAGTGCCGCTTCTTGTTGCTTATTTACGACTTGGAAAGCATCTATTTATACCTATTCTAGTTATTAATGAAATTTATGATTTCTGGTTAGTTTTATTATTTTTATTATTATTTTTTTTAATTTGGAGTCTTGAAGTGTCCTGGTTAATCTGCTTCCCGGTTAATCCGATCCCGGTGAATCGAGTCTGCTGGATAGATGACCAGGTAAAAGAATGTTAGTTGACATTGATTTGATGTTTATTTAATTGTTTGTTTGAAATATATATATAATACTAACTTCATTTATTATTATTACTATTACCATTACATGTACAGACCCTCAGGAAGAAGTTAGACTACACATGCTAACTGGTTTTCCTGTTCCCTATACACCTAAATACCTATATAGATATTAAATAAATACCAGGAAATAGATTAAATCGACCAAATCAAAGCAATTTGTTCATCAATTAACCTGTAATATATCAAGCACTTATAATGTACAATTGCCACATGACAATAATATTAACGTAGCAAGAGATAAAGAAGAAATAATTACATAGGCTTTAATAATAATAAAAAACACAATATATATACAGTGAAACTTCCCTTTAACGGACAGCCACGGGGAACGAAAATGTGTCCGTTAGAGAGAAGTGTCCGCTAACAAGAAGTCTGAGGGAGAAAAAAAAAAAGAAAGAAAGAAAAATCATTAAACGTTTAATGTAAAATTAAATTAAATTATATACAGATTTTTCACAATATTTTTGTAAATAATATACATACAATTGTGCTATGTATATTATGATATATCTTAAGAAAAATACATACAGTAATCACTTATTTTCTTCTGCACCTTCTTCCGGCTGATAATTTTGTTTTCAACATTTGTTTGGAGTGAAGAAACCATCGAAAGTCCTTCAGTATCTTCTTCAGCGGCGAAAAACATTTTAAATGATTGATTTGTATGAGCGCTTCTTCTATTTTCATCGGTGGTTCGTCGTTAATATGTTCTTCGACAGAATGACCTCCTTCCATTTCTTCATCCTCATGAGGAACTTCTTGAAAAATATCGATGATAATGTCGTTGATATTTAGAGCACCATCTTCTGTACTGAGGTTTGAGTCTATATCTTTGTAGCCAGGGTCACTTGTAGCTGAAGTATCGTACATTATCAATAAATGTTGAAGTTCTTGTTCTTCTTGGTGCTCCACATTGCTGTTCACAACTTCAATTTTGCATTTGAGAAGCCAGACTTTACAAAACAGTTCACGACAGTTTGTTTTCTAATTGCGTTTACTGCATTTGAGAAGCCAGACTTTACAAAACAGTTCACGACAGTTTGTTTTCTAATTGCGTTTACTGAAGAGGAAATCCATTGAATTGCATCTAGGATGCTGATTTTCTTTGCAAAGTCACTCGCACATGTTACATCGTTCATGTTTGCAATGAGATGTCTTAAAACACGTTTTCTGTAGTGAAGTTTAAAATTTTTTATTATCCCTTAATCCAAGGGCTGACATTCTGCAGATGTGTTTGGTGGCAGAAAAATGATTTGAATTTTGGAAAATTCAATGTGCGGGTGAGATGCAGCATTATCCATGAAAAGAATAATTTTTCTGTTTTGACGAATCATGTTTTGGTTAAAGTGACTTATCCATTCGCTCATGATATCTCGTGTCATCCACGCTTTTTTATTAGACTTCCAGTCAACATCCAAAAGATTCAACTTTATGCCCTTGAAACAACGAGGATTTTGTGGGTTTCCTATAACAAGAGGTTGTTCAAAGTCTTCCAGCATATTTGTACACAATAGTACAGTCAAGCGTTTCTTAAAAATTTTTCCGCCCTGGCATTTTCGTTTTTTAGACTCATTGTGTTTTCAGGAAGAGCTTTAAAAAACAACCGTGTTTCGTCACAGTTGTAAATATCCTTAGCTTCAAAATCACGACATAACTCTTCCAATTTGACGGTCCACTCTGTTACAACCCCAGTATCAACAGATCCACCTTCACCACTTACGGTTTTCCAAGAAATTTTATGCCGAGTTTTGAACTTGTCTAGCCATCCCACAGAACTCATTTACTCCCATAGATTTCGCAACCTCCAAAGCCTTTTCCCTAATAATAGGCCCATTAATGAGAATTTTTTTAGCACGTGCGCGACAAATTTGAAGTCCAACAGTTTTTGGGAATGATTTTTGAACCTGATCATTTACGTGTTGCCAAAATTGTTTGAGCAGTTCATTTTTTTTCTTTAGGATGTCGCTTACCTGCGTCTTCCCGATTTTGAATTTTACAGCGAGATTGCGAACACTATTTTATTGCCGATCATACGCATTAATGAGTTCGACTATCTTTTGAAGTTAAATGTTTACGAGAAGACATTGTGCACTTCACACGACACTGAACAAAACTGAAAACTGAAACTGAAAGGACGAAAGGCCGACCATATTCCCCCCCTCCCTGCACACACCGAATTCATCAGAAGTTTTACACGTGCCTTAAAATTCTTGAAAAAGGGTTTAGAACCGCGACGTAAACCTTGATAAAATTCAGAGAATCGGAAATAGAAAATAAACACACGATTGAGGCAATACGTGTAAGAAACGTTCCTAGAAAAAGGGCCGTGAGCTCGCCCGCTGTCCGTTATGGGGAGATCAAATTATGTGCAAATCTAAACGAAACAGTGCAGATTGCCTAGCCGCGTCCGTTACAGAGAATGTCCGCTAGACGGAAGCTGCAAACACGTTAAAACCAATGGAGGTGAGTTGGGGAATTTGAAAATGTCCGTTTTAGAGAGATGTCCGTTAACGAGAGGTGTCCGTTAGGAGAAGTTTCACTGTATATATATATATATATATATATATATATATATAAATATAAATAAAGAATCTTTCTTTCTTTCCCTATTATTTCCTAATCTAACCTTTAAGGTTAGGTCATGAAATATAAGGAAACCTTTTCTATTATTTCCTAACTTACCATTTAAGGTCAGGTTATGAAATAAAATGAAAAATAAAGAAACCTTTTCCTTTTTTCATAACCAAACCTAAATCAATAATATAGCAAAAACACTCAACTCCAAAAATGTGCTTTTAATAACAAGAAAAAAACATAATGAAGAACATAAAAATAAACGGAACGGAACTTTTTCATAAAAAAAAAAAATTCATGAATACAAATCATATAGTTGGACCTCAATAGCTATTCGCAATTTGAGTGATAATATTCTAAAAAGTATCTTCATGATTTTTCCCATAAATTTGACACCACATATATTCATTCATGTGACCCGTCAACATATCTTTACAGCTGCCATTTAGTCTTTTAGTCACACTTTTTAGTCTTTTCCACTGGGCTTTGATGTTATTCACATGTGTTCCATTTATGTGGATCTGCGAAATGAACCTTGTGTTTCACCGTTAAATGTTTGTAATTCTTTTTTTCTAAGGCCGTAATACGCCTATATCCAAACCATTCATCTGTTATGATGGTAGTATTTTACTTCACTACTTTTCTAATAATGAGTAAAAGAGTTTTTGTTTCTGATTTTTTATGAAGATGAATTATGATTCTCTTTCAAATACTCCAAACACCCATTTCTTCTTGGCAGTTAAATTTCATCCTCTGTGATGAAATTAAATGTGATTGGTTTTACCAATACAGTTTCGCCTGCTTCTACAGTTTTCCCCGATCCACCCAACTTAATGGGTTTTTTAACAACTGCAATTCGCAAATATCTCTTAGTTTCGTATAAAACTTAATTGCTGTTACTTTCGAAATCTCCAGATGGAATGCTGTCATAGTTATTGGGGTGCACGTTGACCAAAAGTATATAATATACATTATCTTTTTATATGGAAGTTTTGTATTTTCCATAAAACTATGTTTTAATAAAGAAACTCGTACAGAACATTTTTTACAATACCAGAACTTTCCACATGACTTTGTTCTTGATTTTAAAATAATCATTGCACTTAAAACAGTACAATTTCGGTCTTATTAATTTAGTTTTCATCAAAAAATCAAGCAACATTTTATTTTTCTTACAAATTTCTTCCATCTTTAAAAGATTCATCGCTACTATTACCTGTTTACCGTTCATTACAAAACTAATTATGCACCATTCTTTACTCATAAATACATATGCCAACCAATGACTACACAGTAGCTTGTCATCTGTCATGCCCACCACCAATCATTTCATTGTTTGCCAAGCCTACCTGTCAATCAATATATTATTCTTAACTTCTGCTCCAGACTGATAACTTACCGTCTGTTTACCAAGTGAGCACTGCTAGAGTGTGGTATCGGGAAACTAAGTTTCTGCATAAGTTAGTCGACGTTTCCAGTGGTTCTCGTGTTGGCCACCTCGATGTGGGCACCTGTACGTGGTGAGGGGACCTCCCAGTGACGCTGCTGGACTTCCAGGCTTACATCAATGGAATCCGGCGTGTTTGCCGTGCGCTGCGACCCGTGGAAATTCAGAAAGGGGGATCCTAGTGGTTGAGGGGCCCAGCTTCAATACACCACTTTGGCCCCTGCTTCGACAAGACGAGTGGTCCTGGAAGGCCCGGCTAGGATCAGTCGGCTAGTAGGCTCGCCTGCGAGGGTCAACCGTGTCAATGCCACGCCCCTACCCTCATGGTCCGAGGGACAGGATTCAGGCTGGCGGTGGTGCGGGTATGGTGTCTGGGGAGCCCTGCCGTTCCACTCCAGAGCGCATTTATTGCATGCCGGGTAGTGGGCATCCCTTTGGGCTCCGTGGTGGGTGGGGAGCCGGGGCACTGAACCACTTCAAAACTTCATGAATCCTGATAAACATATTTCTTCAGGAGCCCCAACCCGGTCCCTATCTGAAAACAGAGACGGAGAGGCAGATAGCATTATTGCTACAAAGAGGCAGCGAACAGAACTACCATCAGGGACTGTCCCAAGGTTCTTAATTATGCATTCCACAAATGAAACACCGATTGGTAAAATGTCACCCTTTTTTATACAAAAAGGGTTGGATGGGTTAGCAGGTTCACCCAAGTCGGTTAAGAGGCTCTGTTCTGGGGACCTCTTGATTGAAACAAAAAATGACAGGCAGTCTGAACATCTACTCCGAGTAACATCAATCGGAGGAGTACCCATAACAGTGACACCACACAGAACACTAAATTCATCGAGAGGTGTAATTTCAGAGTGGGACCTTCTTGACATTACCGAGGAGGAAATCTGCTTGGAATTGAAGTCACAGGGAGTTATTGCCGTCAAGAGAATTAGTGCGCGTAGGGATGGGAAACTTGTTAAAACCAGGAGCATTATCCTGACTTTTAACTCGCCCAAACCTCCTGATGAGATTAAAGCTGGCTACATCAACTGTCCAGTGCGTCCATATGTTCCCAACCCTTTACGGTGTTTTAAATGCCAGAAATATGGACATTCTCAAATGGCCTGCCGCGGAGTCCTTGCATGCGCTCGATGTGGTGCAAAGGACCACGAAACAACAGCATGTTCAGCCACAAAACCCACCTGCACTAACTGTGAGGGAGAACATCCAGCCTATTCACGAGCATGCCAGAGGTGGAAAGAAGAAAAAGAAATTCAATGGCTGAAGGCAGAGCTAAACATATCGTACCAGGAGGCAAGGAAAGCAGTGAAACCTCTAAACATCAACAAACCTACCTACGCCCAGAAGGTAGCAGGGAGGTGCTCCATTGGAACTCAGACGGACATGTCCATCCCTCCAAAAGAATCATTTACTCCCATCGCACGTTATCTCTTAAGCTCCCAAAAACCTGCACAGAAGGACCAATCAGCTGCCACTCCTATATCGGTACCTCCTAATGCTCCGCAAGTAACAAAAGCAACTGGAAAAGAAAAGAATAAGAAAGGTGAAGCATCCCTTAATACCCAGGAAAACATGGATGTCGAGTACAAGAAGACTCAGTTTTGGAGCTCTTTGCTGAGGAGGAAATGGACACTGGACAGCGTCCATACTTCCCCAGGAAGGATAAAGCCAAGGCTGAAAAAGGTAAGCCCTCAGCACCTCGGAAGCTGCCTGATGGACCCACCAAGCCAAAATAATGGCTAAATTCCTACAGTGGAACTGTCGTGGATTCCGGCAAAATACTGATGACATCAAGGCACTCCTGCAAAAGCACAAACCAGCTTGCTTTTGCATACAGGAGACTTACTTAAAGGCAAATGATGACCCCACCATGCATAACATTACCATCATTCGTAAGGATAGAATTGTGGATGGTCCTGCTCACGGAGGAGTCGCAATCCTCATTGGCAACCAGATCCCATTTCAGCCTTTGCAGCTTACAACTAGCATTGAGGCTGTAGCAATTCGCCTTACAGTGGGGTTCTTATTAACTGTCTGCTCTGTCTATTTGCCACCTGGGATTGACATCTCCCAGAAAGGCCTTGATGATCTTATCATGCAATTGCCTTCCCCTTGTTTAATTCTTGGGGATTTCAATGGACATAATACTCTGTGGGGTAGTGCTCACATCAATGGAAAGGGACGAGTCATAGAGCATATGCTCACTGACAATGACCTCTCCCTCTTAAATGTGGGAACAAACACCTTCTTCCACATGCCTACCCATACATTCTCTGCCATTGATCTTTCTATCTGCTCCCCTTCTCTCTCCTTCCTTCACTTACTTGGGAGGTAGAAGAAAATCCATATGGAAGCAATCACTTCCCCGTGATAACCACCCTAACTAGTGGAAGACCGTATCTGCCATTTAGTTTACCGCGGTGGTAGATTGATCAGGCTGACTGGAATGCCTTTCAACATATGGCAAACCTTGATATCCGTACAGTCAGTCAGGAGCCAATCAATGAAGCAGTCATTCATGTCACAGAAACGATTGTCCAAGCAGCTGCAATTGCAATCCCAAAATCATCCAGCCGGTTCCCACTATTCCCGAAACCTTGGTGGAATTCAGAATGCACGGCAGCAAAAAAAGCACAAAACAAAGCCTGGAGGATATTCCGCCGATATCCCACCACTGAAAATTTAATATCATTCAAATGTGCACGTGCAAAAGCACGTTATGTGCGACGTCAGAGCCAAAGGAAATCTTGGATTCGTTTTACATCTTCTATAACTCAGGCTGCTAGCTCAAAAGAAGTCTGGGATAAGATCCGGAAAATGAAGGGAAAATATCCACCATGCCCTTCAGTGATCCTCGAGCACAATGGATGTCCAATTGCAGATCGAACTGCAGTTGCACATAGTCTAGGGGAAACATTTGCAAAAATCTCTGCAATAACATCTTTTCCCACAGAGTTTTTGGCCCTGAAAAAGAAAGTTGAGAAAAACCCACCAAACTTCTCTTCAAAAGGGCTTAAAGCGTATAACAAGCCCTTTTTACAGGAAGAGTTAAATGCAGCACTCTTTCTCACGCATACAAGTGCTGTGGGGCCCGATGACATCCACTACGAAATGTTAAAACACCTTTCACCACAATCTAAGGATCACCTTTTAATTCTGTTTAACAGAATTTTTATTCAGAAACAATTTCTGGATTCCTGGCAAAGGGCTATCGTCCTTGCTTTCCCAAAACCAGGAAAAGATCCTAGCAATCCAAGTAACTATCGTCCTATTGCTCTGACAAGCTGTTTGTGCAAAGTCCTGGAAAGAATGGTTAATGCACGCCTTGTATGGTATTTAGAAACAAATGGTCTGCTTTCCAGGACACAGTGCAGCTTCCGAAGAAATAGATCCACTCTGGATCATTTAATCCGATTGGAAATGTCCATTCGTGATGCTTTTATTAAATCCGAGCATTTGGTAGCAGTTTTCTTTGATATTGAAAAAGCGTACGACACAGCCTGGCGATTTGGAATTTTAAAAGACCTCTATAATTTTGGTCTTAGAGGTAACCTTCCTCTTTTTATTAAAAACTTTCTTTCGAATCGCCAATTTCAAGTCCGTTTAGGATCCACCCTCTCTCGAGTTTTCTCTCAGGAAGAGGGAGTCCCACAAGGATCCGTTCTAAGTGTTACGCTTTTCGCAATTAAAATAAACTCTATCGCAGAACAACTTCCACCCACTGTAAACAATGCCCTCTATGTAGACGACTTTGCTATATTTTGTAATTCATGCAATATGAGAGTCATTGAAAGGCAACTGCAGAAAACCATTGACCATCTTACAGCTTGGTCTTTGGCTAATGGGTTCAGATTTTCATCACAGAAGACTGTTTGTGTACACTTCTGTCGCAAACGTAATCTTCATCCTGACCCAGAATTAAGGCTTGGGCAAAATAACATCCCAGTTGTAGCAGAATTCAAATTCCTTGGACTTATTTTCGACAAAAAGCTGACATTTTTACAACATATTTGCCAGCTGAGGACAAGATGTGTGAAAGGGCTTAACATCCTTCGTGCCCTTTTGCCAACTTCATGGGGCACAGATCGTTCTACCCTTCTTCGTCTTTACCGAGCACTTGTCCGTTCCAAACTCGACTATGGGTCTCAGGTTTATGGTTCTGCTAGAGATAGTGCACTTCGGTGGTTAGATCCAATCCACCATCAAGCCATCCGGACAGCCATTGGAGCATTTCGCACATCTCCTGTCCAAAGCCTTTACGTTGAAGCAAATGAACCATCTCTGTCTCTTCGACGTAAGCAGTTGTCCTTACAGTATACCTTCAAATTAAAATCCCTGCCCAATCATCCCACGTGGCCATCCGTTTTTGAGCCGCACTGGGAAAACCTCTACAACACCCGTCGGACTGCCAACAAACCTTTTGGTATTCGCATTCAAGGGCTGCTGAATGAGCTAAACTTTACGGTAGACAATGTTGCCCAGTCACCAAGGCAATTCTTTCCACCCTGGCATGCTTATTTTCCAACTTGCGACTTCTCCCTTAAGATCTGGGAGAAGGCTACTACACCGCCATCTGTCTACCAGCAACTCTTTGCATCACATAGACAGCAGTATTCTGACTTTCTGCCAGTCTACACAGATGACTCAAAGTTAGAATCTTATGTGGGATCTGCAGTTGTGTTCCCTCACAAAACATTATCCTATAAGATCCCACAAGAAACTAGCATTTATACTGCAGAGTTGCATGCAATACAAACAGCCCTAGATCACATTAAAAATCGTGACTACCAGAGGTATATGATTTATTGCGATTCATCGAGCGTGTTACAGGCTCTGGTATCGGTGAGTTTTAACCCTCATCCGATCCTGTCCAGGATCCAGCAGATTCTTTTTTCTCTCGTGGAATTAGAATTTGATATTCGCTTTTGCTGGATCCCAAGCCACATTGTTATCCGGGGAAATGAATTAGCTGATACCGCTGCCAAATCAGCCATTTCCCTGGATAATCATTGCCTGTCAGTCCCCTATACAGACTTCAGGCAAATAATGTTCTAAATTACTCTCCCAATGGCAAAATTCTTGGCATGGACAGGCCACAAATAAATTACATCGCATTAAGCCTGTAATTACGCAATGGCAGTCCAGTCTACGCAGGGTCCGAAGAGAGGAAGTTGTTCTTGCTCGGCTCCGCATAGCTCATAGTCATCTAACACATTCCTATTTGCTGAGGGCGGATGACCCACCTATGTGCGAGATGTGTAATGTTATTTTAACCGTCAGTCATCTTTTTATAGAATGTCCCGTTTTTATAGAAGCACGACGCTTGTGTTTTACTGCTTTTAATAATTTGACTGAGCCATTTACACTCAGTCAGGTAATAGGTGACAGAGACAATATGTCCGACGTTTTTAACTTTCTACAATCTATTTATTTTTATACAAGGATCTCAATTTTTATACTTTTTATGCTTTTACTTGGTCCTTTTTAACATAATTAATTGTTTGACGTGGTAGCCTTGGCTATCAAAATGTTTAGTAGCATCTTAAATTTGACTTGGCGCATTATGGCCTTAGCTGCCAATGCGCCATTAAAAACCAAATTGTGTTGGCTTTCTTTACCTTAGCCCAAATGTTAAATAGATACTTGACTTTAGACTTGATTCTCTAGATCAGTGGTTCTCAAGTGCGGCCACCAGACAACTTTCATATATATCAAAATTTTTTATTTATTAAATTTCAACATTAAAAACAAATTAATTTATGTACAACAAAATATCATATGGACTTTTATAGAAGTGATATTCAATGTGTATGAGACATGATTGTTCATTCAGTGTACTGGCATTTTAATAAAAAGACTAGGTTTATCGGTTGTGTGGTACTTCACTCATGGTGGTGGAAAATGAAAAAGAGTAGGTATAATTGTACAGCCTAATATGAGGTTCTCTGAACAGTGCAGACAGGCTGCCAGGACAGCTCATGGGGTTTTGTCAGTGATATACAGGAATTTTGCTAGCAAGGACAAGGAAATGATTATCCCATTGTATAAGGCAACGGTCAGGTCACATCTTGAGTGCTGCATACAAGTCCGGAGGTGTCTTAGGAATGATGTACAGCTGCTGGAACAGGTACAGAGACAACTTTAAAGAGACAACTGAACTGTCTACATGTTAAAAAAAAAAAAAAAAAAAAACACTCTCTGAGTGTAAAATTTCAACATGTAAATTGAAAACTGCATTATTTTATTATTATTTGTGGTTGGCAAGGAATTTACTGTATTATAAAATCTAGGAAAGGTAACTTTTACTTTGTACACTTGTGTGTATGTGATATGATATTTCAATTTCGAGTGGTAGGAAATGCAATGCAATTAGACACTTGCAAACAAATAAGCAGAAAACAATGTGTGGTGTGTAGAAAAAAATTCAAATGAAAATGTTAATTGTGCAGGTGCATTGTTTAGAAATGTATTTCCTCTTAGTGAAATAGCAAAAAATAATGATGAGGATGAGCATTGTTGATGAAATTTCACAGAGAGGGAAAGACAAGGTAATGTTGGCTCTAAAGATGTGCCATTTTTGATGGTAGAGCAAAAATGATTCTAAGCTGTATCCTATTGCAGAGGTTCCTCCCAAACTTTCTCAGTTCATGGCACCCCTAGACCAAAAGAAATACCTAACAGTTCCTTTTATTAAGAAGTTAGGTCCAAACAATTTAGTAAATAATGTTGAAACTGTGGTAATGCTGACACTGTGAACTATCTCGAGGCAGCGCACAGTTCGGGAATCGCTGTCCTATTGTGATCTCTCCAAAAAAAAAAAAAAAAAAAAGTCAAATTGAAAGCAGCTTGTTCTCAGTGTCGGTGCTAAATGTTTACTTTACAGGGTATCTTCTGAACGACTGGAAAGCACATGGGGTTCCTTTAGAAAACTGACACTTTGTTTTGATAATGTCCTTGTTATGGTAGTCTGGAAACTGGAGTTGTTAGAATATTAAAATGTTAATCACCATAATGCTAATAAAAAATTTTCCTAAGAGCCTCCATTTTTTTTCAAAAATATAATTAAAAGGTATTGTTAATGAAAAATTTGAGTGCATTTATTAATTTTACTTAATTTTTTATTGTTAATTGCAAAGATTTACCATGTGTTGTCTCACCATTACAAACTGCTATGACCTCAGAAGTTAATAATGACTACAACTGTGTTCAAATACATTTAGTAGTTAGTAGGTCTGTATATGCTGTGTTTTGCCATGGTTTCATATGAGGATAAACAAGCATAATTACAAAAACTACTGTGTTGATATTGGGGAAGGGGGGGGATACTAGAGGGGTTTTATCAGGTGATTTTATAATATAAAAATTATATTATTACATAAAATAAATCTTTTCTTATATATAAGATATGTAGGTCTACTTTATAACTTCGTATATCCTTCAAACATACCATGTCCTATTTTAAAAAAATTGAAACCAAAATAGTATTTGGCCTGTCAGGCCATGTAGATTCATCCTATGTTGAAGAATATGCTGTCTGTGATGCTGTGATTGTCACACACTTCTTGAACTGTGACATAATTTAAGATAATAAAGCACTCAAACCTACATTTGTTTAATTATGTTGATTTCTGATTTGGAAATATGCACAGTGAAACTTCTCCTAATGGACATCTCTCTACAACGGACATTTTCAAATTCCTCAACTCTCCTCTATTGGTTTTAATGTGTTTTCAGCTTCTGTCTAGCGGACATTCTCTGTAACGGACGCGGACAGGCAATCTGCACTGTTTCGTTTAGATTAGCACTTAATCTGATCTCCCAGTAATGGACAACGAGCGAGTTCCCAGCCCTTTTTCTAGGAACGTTTCTTCCACATATTGCCTCAATCATGTGTTTATTTTCTATTTCCGATTCTCTGAATTTTATCAAGGTTTACGTCACGGTTCTAAACCCTTTTTCAAGAATTTTAAGGCATGTGTAAAACTTCTGATGAATTCGGTGTGTGCAGGGGGGGGGAATTTGTCGGCCTTTCATCTTTTGAGTTTCAGTTTTCGGTTTTTTTCAGTGTCGTGTGAAGTGCACAATGTCTTCTCGTAAACATTTAACTTTAAAAGATAAAGTCGAACTCATTAATGCGTATGATCAGCAAAAAAATAGTGTTCGCAATCTCGCTGCAAAATTCAAAATCGGGAAGACACAGGTAAGCGACATCCTAAAGAAAAAAAATTAACTGCTCAAACAATTTTGGCAACACGTAAATGATCAGGTTCAAAAATCATTCCCGAAAACTGTTGGACTTAAAATTTGTCGCGCACGTGCTAAAAAAATTCCCATTAATGGGCCTATTAGGAAAAAGGCTTTGAAGGTTGCGAAATCTATGGGAGTAAATGAGTTCTGTGGGATGGCTAGACAAGTTCAAAACTCGGCATAAAATTTCTTGGAAAACCATAAGTGGTGAAGGTGGATCTGTTGATACTGGTGTTGTAACAGAGTGGACCGTCAAATTGGAAGATTTATGTCGTGATTTTGAAGCTAAGGATATTTACAACTGTGACGAAACACGGTTGTTTTTTAAAGCTCTTCCTGAAAAAACAATGAGTCTAAAAAACGAAAAGTGCCAGGGCGGAAAAATTTCTAAGGAACGCTTGACTGTACTATTGTGTACAAATATGCTGGGAGACTTTGAACAACCTCTTGTTATAGGAAAACCACAAAATCCTCGTTGAATGTTGACCGGAAGTCTAATAAAAAAAGTGTGGATGACACGAGATATCATGAACGAATGGATAAGTCACTTTAACCAAAACATGATTCGTCAAAACAGAAAAATTATTCTTTTCATGGATAATGCTGCATCTCACCCGCACATTGAATTGTATCATTAAAATCATTTTTCTGCCCCAAACACATCTGCAGAGTGTCAGCCCTTGGATCAAGGGATAATAAAAAATTTTAAACTTCACTACAGATGGTTTTTGGTTTTTTTTTTGGGAGCATTAGCAACTAAGGCCATATTGTTCTGGGAATATGCGGTGATCATTCCCTGACCTTTCCGCATCCTCCGTATTTGGTGGTGACGGGCTCGAACCCTGGTCTAATCAAGAAGCGTGTGCAACGCACTGCTGCTCCTTTCCATCTGGCTACGGAGGCGAACTTCACTACAGAAAACGTGTTTTGAAGACATCTCATTGCAAACATGAACGATGTAACATGTGCGAGTGACCTTGCAAAGAAACTCGGCATCCTAGATGTGATTCACTGGATTTCCTCTTCAGTAAACGCAATTAGAAAACAAACTGTCGTGAACTGTTTTGTAAAGTCTGGCTTCTCAAACACAAAAATTGAAGTTGTGAACAGCAATGTGGAGCACCAAGAAGAACAAGAACTTCAAAATCTATTGATAATGTACGATACTTCCGCTACAAGTGACCCTGGCTACAAAGATATAGACTCGAACCTCACTACAGAAGATGGTGCTCTAGATATCAACGACATTATCATCGATATCTTTCAAGAAGTTCCTCATGAGGATGAAGAAATGGAAGGAGGTCATTCTGTCGAAGAACATATTAACGACGAACCACCGATGAAAATAGAAGAAGCGCTCATACAAATCAATCGTTTAAAATGTTTTTCGCCGCTGAAGAAGATACTGAAGGACTTTCAATGGTTTCTTCACTCCAAACAAATGTTGAAAACAAAATTATCAGCCGGAAGAAGGTGCAAAAGAAAATAAGTGATTACTGTATGCATTTTTTTAAGATAAAGTCATAATGTACATAGCACAATTGTATGTATATTATTTACAAAAATATTGTGAAAAATCTGTATATAATTTAATTTAATTTTACATTAAATGTTTAACGATTTTTCTTTATCTCTTGTGTATGTAATTGTATATTATTTACAAAAATATTGTTCAAAATCTGTAAACATTTAACGATTTTTCTTTCTTTCTCTTTTTTTTCTCCCTCAGACTTCTTGTTAGTGGACACTTCTCTCTAATGGAGAGATTTTCGTTCCCCATGGCTGTCAGTTAAAGAGAAGTTTCACTGTACATAACGGAGTCAAATGTTTCTCGGTATTTCTTACCACCTCTTCAGTAACAGCTGTCATACAAGCTCTTGTAACCCAAATGACCTTTTGTGACGGTGATATTACAAAGACAGCTGTCTTTTCAGTATCACCAATGTGGGTTTGAGTGCTATATTATCTTCAAACAACATAGTTTACCTACATGCCATGTGCTCAAGGAATATATAAGAACTGTGTCATAAATGTTGTGTTATACTGCCTAATGCTTAAAAAAAAAAGTGAGAGACAAATGCTGTTAAAAGAGAGTGACACTAGGTTTTCAGTAACAGCTGTCATACAAGCTCTTGTAACCTAAATGACATTTTGTGACGGTGATATTACAAAGACAGCTGTCTTTGCAGTATCACCAATATGGGTTTGAGTGCTATATTATCTTCAAAGAACATAGTTTACCTACATGCCATGTGCTCAAGGAATATATAAGAACTGTGTCATAAATGTTGTGTTATACTGCCTAATGCTTAAAAAAAAAAGTGAGAGACAAATGCTGTTAAAAGAGAGTGACACTAGGTTTTAGTAGACTATCCTTGTCATCAGATCAATTTGTTTTCATGCCTTCCTCTGAAAATGGTTGAATATTTGATGGACATTTAGCATTAGCATTAGTAGAGGCATACAATGCAAGAAATCAAGCTTATGCAGCACAGCATCAGCCAAAAAAAAAAAAAAACCCCTCCCATTTTACCCCTCCATTCGTTCCAAATGCCTGTCCTTAAATTTATTTAGGCTATTAGCTTCCACAAAAAAGATGGAAGCCTGTTCCACCATTCAACCACCCACTGGCTAAGGCAAGTTTCTGCACATCTATTCTATAATTATCTTTCCCCAATTTGAAACTGTGCCTCCTCAGGTACTTAGTCTGAGCAAGAGGAAGAATCCCATCAGCATTCAGCTTGCTCAACCCATTCAATGCCTTATACACCTCAATCCAATCACCTTGCAGATGCCTACTCTCCAGGTGCTGCAATTTGCAGAACTTAAGCCTTTCTTGGTAAGAGCACCCCTTTGTTCCCCCTCACCAATCTTTTTGTCCTTCTTTGTACTCATTCTAGCAACTCTACATCCTTCCTAAAATGAGGTCTCCAAACCTGTACACAGTACTCTAGGTGTGGCCTGACCATTGCCTTATACAGAGGGACAATCACTGCCCTGTCCCTGCTAGCAAAATTCCTATATATCATTGAAAGACTCTATCACCTGCCCTGGCAGCCTGTCTGCACTGCTCAGCAAACTTCATATTTGACAGCACAATTACCCCCCCCCCCAGGTCTTTTCCACTTTCACTGAGTGTAGTACCACACAATTGGTACGTTTCTCTTCGGTTTTGCTATCCACACGCAGTACTTTGCATTTGTCAATGTTAAACTTCAGTTTCCACTTTTGAGCCCATTGGTGCTCCGTAGCCAGGTGGGAAGGAGCAGCAGTGCGTAGCACAGGCTTCTTATTAGACCAGGGTTCGAGCCTGTCACCACCAAATATGGAGGATGTGGAAAGGTCAGGGAATGACCACCGCATATCCCGGAGCAATATGGCCTTAGTTGCTAATGCCCCTAAAAACCAAACAAACATCTGAGCCCATTTTCCCAACTTATCTAGATCCAGTAGAAGTAGCATACCGTCTTTACTGTTGTTAACAACCCTGCTAACCTTTGCATCATCTGCATGCTTGGACATTAAACCTGATATACCTTCATCAGTATTATTGATAAATATACAAAACAACATCGAACCCTGGGGAATTCTACTAATAACATTTGTCCACGAAGAGCAGTGTCCATTGATTACCCCTCTGTCGTCTCCCACTCAACCATCCCTTTATCCATTGTAGCAACTTACCCTTAATTCCATACCGCTCCAATTTGTACAGCAGTCTTCTGTGTGCAACAGTATCAAAAGCTTTCCTGAAATCCAAGTATATGATATCAAAATTATTTTTGGCATTCAGTTCCTTTGTAATCATATCATAGTATCCAATCAAATTGTTCAGGCAAGACCTTAAACAAACCCATGCTGTGTCTTAACTATTACTGTTGTCTTGTCTAGATGATCCTGCAGTGCTCTTTAATTTTTTTCCCCGGAACACAAGTTAAACTAACAGGTCTGTAGTTACTTGTGTCACCTTTTGAACCCCCTTTGTGAATTGGTGATACATTTGCT
Source organism: Mastigoproctus giganteus (assembly GCF_048544385.1). Classification (NCBI taxonomy): domain Eukaryota; kingdom Metazoa; phylum Arthropoda; class Arachnida; order Uropygi; family Thelyphonidae; genus Mastigoproctus; species Mastigoproctus giganteus. The sequence goes on along the minus strand of NC_143576.1, from coordinate 99,276,585 downwards.
TATGTCCAGTCCATGGGGACCTCCCCTGAGTCCAAGCAAGCTCTCATAATTATGGCTAATGGTTTGCTTACTTCCCTTGCTGCCTCCTTTAATATAACTGGATAGATCCTGTCCACTCCAGGTGCGTTCCTTATGTTTAACTTCAACAATTTATCCTCCGCTTTGCTCTCAGTTATTACAAAATCACTTAGCTCCCTGTTAGCATTTGATAAACTTCTGGCACTCCCCTCATTGAATGACTCCTCGTGTGTGAACGTAGATGCAAAATACTCATTCAGTTTATCAGCTACCTGAGCATCATCAATAATCAACCCATTTATGTTAAGTGGCCCAATCCGATTCATCCCTTTCCTTCTAGAGTTGGCGCCTCCATAGCCAGGTGGGAAGGAGCAGCAGTGCATAGCACACGCTTCTTGATTAGACCGGGGTTCGAGCCCGTCACCACCAAATACGGAGGATGCGGAAAGGTCAGGGAATGAACATCACATATCCCGGAGCAATATGGCCTTAGTTGCTAATGCTCCTAAAAACTAAATAACTAACTAACTAACCTTCTAGAGTCTACTTAAGTAAAGAACTCTTTGCTGTATTTCTTTGCGTCCTTTGCCAGAGAATTCTCGTAATCTGCCTTTGCCTGCCAAACCTCCTTTGTGACTTGATTACAGACTAGTTTATACCTGCCATAGGCTTCTGTGTCACCTGATACTTTATATGCATCCCAAAAATTCTTCTTCTCTGCCACGAGCCTCATTAATTCATGTAACATCCATTTAGTCCTAAACCTTGAATAGTATTTCTTAGTTGGAATGAAAAGCCTAGTAGCCACCAAAATTAAGTCTCCGAAGGCTTCCCATGTAGAATTCAATGTTGGTAACATCATCAGTTGATCGCACTGTGCAGAATTTAAAAACTGTCTGAGACCTCTGTAGTCACCTTTACGAAAGCAAAAGCCCTTCCCTTTAGCTTTGATGGTAGTTACATCTTTAAGTAATTCCCACATCAGTACATTGTGATCACTGTCACCCAGTGGTTCCTTTATCTGCAAATTCTTAATGCAGGAATAATCACTGCTGATAATCAGATCAAGAGTATTACTCCCTGTGGTTGTCTATCAAAGTTGTTGCTGCAAAAAACAGTCATCCAATAAATCCACAAAAGTCTTGCTAGTGTGCGTGTGACCAACTCAAGTTCTGGTCAATATCTGGAAAGTTAAAATACCCCATTATAAGACATTCTGATTTACTGGCCCACTCTATTTTTCTGCACAATTGCTCATTATACTCATCACATTCATTAGGCTTATAACACACACCTACTCTGATTTTTCCTTTCCCAGTGCTTATTTCACGCCAAACAGACTGAACACTGCGTTGTCCACCGACATCAAATGGTTGCAATTCCTTAGATTTTATGTGTTTCTTAACTAACAGCATAACCCCTCCTCCCTTCCTGGGCACCTCCGTAGCTAGTTGGGAAGGAGCAGCAGTGCGTAGCACACACTTCTTGATTAGACGGAGGTTCGAGCCCGTCACCACCAAATACGAAGGATGCGGAAAGATCAGGGAATGACCACCACATATTCCGGAGCAATATGGCCTTAGTTGCTAATGCCATAAAAACAAACAAAAAAACCCCTCCCTTCCTGTCCTGTCTATCTTTCTGTACATATTGTACTTCCCAAATTCCAATTCCCCACTGCTTATACCTGTGGGACACCATGTCTCTGATATCTTAACGATATCTGCCTTTGATGTCTTGACTAGTACTTCAAGCTCATCAAATTTATTAACTATACTCCTAGCATTGGTGTACATGCAAGTATACATGCACCTGTTCCTACTCTTAGTTACCATAACACAGCCCATATATTTACTTGTTCCAGTACGACTCCTAGCAGTCATGGAAATCTCCATTACCTTGCTTTCCAGGCTGCTGCTCATTCTAATAGAAGCAGTGCAAGAATCACTTTTGTCTTTGTCTGCACCCACTGTTAACCTTTTAGTCTGTTTATCCCCCCCCGAAGCTAGCAGTTTTCTGACCCACCTAACACTGCCTTGATAGCATCAGCAAATATTCTTGCAACTACTGTATTTACTACTATCTAGAAAGAAGTGCTAGAAGGAAAGACATTGAAGCAGTTTCAGTTAATCTATGCAACTGAATTAAAAAAAAAAAAATTTTGGGCATGCGTATATGCGTATATTGTGTTGGCTGTCTTTGGGTAAATGTTTAGAATAGTAGAACAGTAATAACTTCTGATAAGTCTGTTTAAAGAAAAGGCAAGAAAAGTCAAATGAGCACTTTTGAAAGTTACCAAATCGAAAATACAATAGTCACTAGTGGGTAGCATTGACTCGTGCAAATCCAGTTCATGATCCAGAAGTTTTGGAATAAAATACAAATTAATGAACTCCTCGAGGATTTTTGAACATTATACTTTAACAATTCCTCATAGCAATCTGAGTATGGAGGATATTCAGCATGGTGAAAATAGAAATTATTTGCTTCTGCTCTCTTTCAGTTAACTTTGGAAATGCTTTTGGCAGCTGGTCCATTGTTATAAACAAGACTTTGTAAATGTTAATAACTTTAACAGTTACAAAGCCAGTCTGCAAGTGTATTATCCTTGAAGCAGTCTTAATCCATTAATTCAATGGTGAAATTGGTTTTGTCATTCCAAACAAAATCCACAGATAGAAAAGCCCTATGTAAGCTAATGTTTGAAAGAAATACTGTATTGGTAAATAATGCTGTATTTTTGTATAAATATTATAGCTATATCTTTATATAAAATGTGTATGTTTTCACTAAAATTAGTTTCTAAAGTCTGGATTTTAAAAAGTATGCTTTCCTCCTATATACAATTACCAAATCTCTGGTATTTTTGGTCAAAATATGGCAGCTATGTGGAATACATCACTATTGGTTATAGAAAGCTCTATACATGCCACAGTCAGTATAAGCAGTAACTAACTATGAATCTTCATTGGAAATTTCCCCCTTGAATCATACCATCCTCAAGTATATTGTGCTTATAATTTATTTCGGAATTGTATTTACTGCTAGATAAAATGAAATTGAAATTACAAAAATATCACTATACTGTAAAACACTAATTATAATACAATGAAGTATTCTTAAAAATACCCTACACTAGTGTTAAAATGTATGCTTAAGCAACATTGAAATAGGTTCACCTACCAATTCTGAGAAAGCACACTGCCTCATGGAAATAAAAGCTCAGCTGGATGAATGCATACACATTTGATGTACAGGTATATACAGGGCTTTTTTTGTGACGGTATGCAACGGTACACCGTACCGGCACCTTTTTTACAGCGTGCTGGCACGGGTGACATACCTGGCACGCAGTGGGTGTCAGCCATGCCAGCTGCTTCCGTCTATTAAGGAGATCACGTGACAATGGGCAGAGTCAGCACTCATCAATCACGGCCGTATCGCTAGCAGTCTGGAAGGGGTACCTGTTTCTGAATCTCGACCAAAACTTCATTATGAAATTATTTTTACTTTTTTTTTACTTGGTACTTACCGCATTTTTACATTTTACTTATTATTTTTTTATTTATTAAATAAGACTCACCTTTGACTTATTTTTAATATACTTTTGTATAATAAATTTATGCTTAATAAAATGTGTGTTAATAAAATTAATGGTCGAGATTCAGTATCGGATATAGCGTACCGACTGCTAGTGATACGGCCGTGATTGACGGGTGCTGACTCCGCCCAGTGTCACTTGATCCTTAACAGATGGAAGCAGCTGGCATGGCTGATACCCGCTGTGTGTCAGCTGTGTCACCTGTGCCGGCATGGAATTTTTCTTGATAGCAAAGAATGAGTACCGGCACCTATTTTTTTACAAAAAAAGCACTGGGTATATATATATATATATATATATATCTGGCACATAACAGACTTGGTGTTAGCCACCATAACATCTTTAGCCAGCAGAATGAATATGATGGATGAGTAGATTAACTGGTTAAGAGATCCACCTACCCAAGTGACATCCCTTTATGACTTCTGGATTGTAAAACAGTATATATCTTTTAACCTTTTGTGTTTTTATATATTTATCAAAAACTACCTATAAGCATTTTCAATTTAAAGAGCAAGTTCTGCTAAACCAGGTTTACTATGTACAGATAGAGAATAATCATATTTTTTGTAGTGTCATTCTTTCTCTATTCTCTTCTCTAGGGGAATACAGAATTATGTCAAGCAGCTCTCATTTATTAAGATTTTAGGCCACTTAAATTATGCCAATGTCAGAATGGAAGTGCTTAAGATTACACAGCATCCAGAAGATGGAACAGTACGTGTTCGTTGGCGCATTGTTGGTATTCCTGGATTACGGGTGATATTTCGTGTCTGGAAAATTTTATCAACCGATTGGAAAAAAATTATGTCTAAAGATGCAGAGTATGTATTAATTTTTTTTTATAAAATAAAATGAATATTTGATTTCTTATTAGCTGTTTTTGAAAATGTTTGAAATCTAAGGATAAATTGAATATTTAATGAATTAATGATTAAAAATTTATAACTGAATTTTTAATTTATAAACTGAAATAAATTAATTTGAAGAGAAGCTAAGAATTGCATAAACTTTTTCTTTGTTTTTTTTAATGCATTGAATATCTGATTAAAAATAGAGAACCATTGTCATTACTCCCGATTAATGCGATGAAAATAAGTTAGGTAATATGCGCAATGTGTTATATTTCAGACTTGTTTGATTTTCCTTTCTTAAATTAACTTCATTTTTTCTTTTTCTCTGATTAACAGAAATGAAAGGTAAATAACTAATTATTGCATTACCAATAAGTTACTACCTAATTACAATAAGCACTAATCACTAATTAATTGCGAACTAATAATATATAAAAGTAATTTTCACTTCAGTGCATATGCTTCATAATATGAAATTTACTTCACGTTTTATCATACTTAGTAATCATTGCACAGGTAATTCAATGCATATTTCTGGCTCTGTGATTTATTAAATTAAGCAATCGTAGTATGCTGTCAACATTTTCATAATGCAGTTTACTTTATTTCATCCTAGCTTTTAATACCAATTGAAATATAACACATTTTTAATATTTCTGCTGTGATTAATAAGAAAATAATTATAATTCATGATTTATATATTTAGTAAACTGATAACAAAAAATGAGCAAAAAGTAATGACTTATGTATTGACTGAGAACATTTTATTTCTGTAAATCCACCTTATTGCCCATTTATTCCTTTGATAGGTGAATGGCTACAATATATGGTATATGTATACCCAATGTGATACGTATGAGAAAGTAAATAATTGCCAGATCCCCCCCCCCAGTCTTAATGAAATTCGAGATTGCTCAACAAATCTTTCTAAAAGAGTCGAATTGCGTTCCACGGAATGCTACGTAAGTCAGAATTTCACTAAATGCTTATGCAGCACTCGCGAATTTGATTGAAGCAAAAAAGAAATGTTTGACGAACGTGTAAATAGAATTATTTATTCAATTTTTTTATCTCATGCGCAGGAAAAATTACAAAAGTGTACAAAATTATAAAATTACTAAAAGAGAGAGGAGACAGGCATAACGTCAGCAAGTTTTACCTATCGAGCATCGTTGCCAGAATTAACTTTCCAGCTGATAAGCATGCCACTGCGGAAGTTGAGGGCTGTGAAGATTTAGAAGGTTTTTTTTCAAACACATCACAAAATTTCTCTGCAGCTGCAGAATCGGCATTGGTGACGTTACTGCATAATTTAGCATTGTGGAAACCAGCATGATGCTTGAATCTGTTAAACCACCCGTTGCTTGCCACGAACTTGACTTTGGGGTTCGCCGTACTTATACTTATTATCTTCATAAATACTTCTTCCTTTTGCTTGAATGACCATTGGACTCAGGGGCACTTGCTTCTGAATCTGATTTTCCATCCATATTATTAATAGCTTTTCCATCTTCAATATAGCACCTGAACACTTTTGTGATCACTGTTGATCTTAAATGCATTGATCCTTTAACACAGGCCAGGGCAGACTATGGCCCACGGGCCGCATGCAGCCCGTCACACATTTTTGTGCAGCCCACGAGCTTTAATTGCATTTTTGAAAAAAATTTACTTATTTATGCCTTTTGTGACGCCTTTTTGAAAAATAAATTTGTATATGTAATACATTATAGAATTTGTCGACTTGTAAATTGTTTTATCATCTCTTATTGTTCAAATTGAGAGAGAATTTGAAATTGTGCGCGAACCGCAGCGAGCCAACGGGCACTTTTATAACAGTATAATTTGCGATTATAAACTAACCGCGTGAAACTATGGTAACAGACAACCGGTGATGACGACGACAATGGCTTTGCTACGGTGGCGGAGTAATAGGATAGGACTGCTGACCGGCCGCAGTTCCAATCTGTTTTTTTGAGTTATCTTCGGTTATCATCTTGGTGCCAGTAGCGATAAAAATAATATTTACGCCCTTTTAAAAATGAATGAAAAACGAAAAATTCAACAAGAGCATTGTGTCTTCAATGAAGGGTGGAACAAAGTATTTTTTTGCTAACATAAATAACAAGACTATTTGTCTCATCTGCCAGGAGAGTGTCTCAGTGTTGAAAGAGTACAATATTAAAAGACATTTCACTACTAAACATTCCGAATATGGTGCCAATTTAACTCTGGAAGCGAGAAAGAAAACTGCTGATGGATTGATTCAAAATTTATCTAGACAACAAAATGTGTTTACATGGCTAACTAAGAAACAAGAAGCTACTGTAGAGGCAAGTTTTCTTATTTCTCATATAATTGCAAAAAGCAACAAGCCTTTTTTTGATGGAGACTATATTAAAGAATGTATGACTGAAGCTTGTGGAATATTATGTCCTGACATTAAACACAAAATTGAGAATATAAATTTATCTCGGCAAACCATAGTAAGAAGAATTGAATGTACCGATACAAATTTGAATGAGCAGTTATTATCAGTATTAGAATCCATAACATGGTACTCGATAGCTCTCGACGAAAGTAACGACCAAAAGAATACTGCACACTTATTAATTTTCATACGTGTATGTACCTATAATTTTGAAATTAATGAAGAGCTTCTTTCAATGGAATCTCTTAAAGACCAAACAACGGGAGCTGATATATTTGGAAAAGTTGAAAAATGCTTAACAAGATATAATTTACAATGGAACAAAGTGGCAAACATAACAACTGACAGAGCACCAAGTTTGACAGGTAAAAATGTTGGAGCGTTAAAGAAAATTCAGGATAAAATTTGTGAAAATTATCCTGATTATAATTTAATTACAATTCATTGCATTATACATCAACAAGTATTATGTAAAAATATGTTAAAAGTGGAACATGTCACATCTCGTATTATTAAATTAGTAAATTTAATACGATCGAGGGGCCTGAAACACAGACAGTTCGTTAATTTTCTTCAAGATATTGAATCAGAGTACACAGATCTTCCTTATCATAGCCAAATTCGATGGCTTAGCTTATGGTAACAGACAACCGGTGATGACGACGACAATGGCTTTGCTACGGTGGTAACAGCAAGATATAATTTACAATGGAACAAAGTGGCAAAGTTGTTTTTAGTTGTTGGTGCATCAGCTTCTGTGGCCATAATGCACCTCCCAAGGTTTTTGCAGTACTCTGATCCAAGCCCGAGGCGGGATTCGAACCTGCGACCTTTGGGTTGCCAGGCAGGCACTTTACCCACCTGGCTAGCCCGGTCGGCCTTTGGAAAAGTTCTTCAGCGAGTATGCGATCTTAAAGATGACATAATTCTATTTTTAAAACTGAAAAATATTATGGACTTTCCCGAATTAATTGATAACTGGATTTGTGATTTTGGGTTTACCCTGGACATCGTGACACACTTAAATACTTTCAACACCGTGTTGTTACAAGGGAAAAATTTATATGCCCATGATATTGTAAAAAGGTTTGTATGGATTTCAATTAAAACTCCAGTTGTTCCTTTGATATTTATTGATTAACAAGGTAGACCACTTTCCAACCATGAAGTTGCTGAAGATTCCAGAAAATAAATTTGAAAAATATTGTGAAATTATCAACGCTTTGAATGACTATTTTTCACGAAGATTTGGCGACTCCCGAAAAATTGAGACAAGTTTGACAATAGTGCGCGACCCATTTTCAATAGAAATTGATAGTGCACCGATTGAACTACAACTTCAGATTATAGAACTGCAGTGTGATACCGATTTAAGGGTATTGCACCATCGTGAGGAAATCTGTAAATTTTACAATACGGGTGACCACCACTTAACGCTGATAATTCGTTTCGGAAAAACAGAGCGCTAAGTGAATCCACGCTAAGCGAGCGCTGCATTCCCATAAAGTAACATATGTATTTGTGAGTTGCAGTCAGTGCCATAGGATATTTCCTAATCAATAATAAACGGTAGTGAAAAGGTGCACAAATGTCGGTCAAAATATTTAATATTCAAATATTTGTACATATAAAATATTCTGCATTACATATGTATATAATTATGTGGTAACTACCTACGTATCAAAATTAAACTTAAAATTCCAATTAAAATCATGAATTTAATTGATCTAAATTGATTTAATTTAATCGATGAATTTAATCAAGAAAAATGTGTCAATTTTGGGTTGAACCTTGGCCCTCTTCCAAATACACTAAAAGGGGTATTAATTTTAAATCCCCCGCAGCGTTACCACCCAACAATAAAGTCAACCGATCCTTCACAGCTTTGAAACCTGGCATGTTTTTTTCTTCTTTCAATATGAAACTTCTTTTAGGCATTTGTTTCCACAAAAGTCCTGCTTCATCTATGTTAAAAACTTGTTGAGAAGTATAACACATAATATCCCTCTTCAATAATTTTAGCAAGTTCTTTTTTGAAAGCTTCGGCTCCTTAATCTGCACTTGCGGCTTCTCCCTGGATTTTAAATCTATTCAACCAGCCCTTACTAGTTTTAAATGGTTCCACATTTTTTTTTAGGTGAGTTTTCTTCAGATCATCATATTGGCTAATCTCTCTCTCTCTCTTTTTTTTTTTTTTTTTTTTTATAATATTTAACTTAACTGAATTCTGCATTGGATATTATCTTCAATAAAATCCTAATAGCCAGCCTAGCCCTAGTTGCTAGTAGTGGAACAGCTATCTTTCCAGCTGCTAAAATTAATTCTTTATTTTTTTATAATTGTTCCTACAGTTAAACTTACAAGTCCTAAATTATGGCACACATCCACTTGTTTTTCACCGGAATCGATTCGCTTCAAAACATCTAATTTAATTTTCAAATTCAGTCTTTTTCTTACATTTATAGTCTTCGTGCTGCACCCAGACGTTGTTGCTTTTTCATTTTTATCTGGCATTATTAACTCTTTGAAAATGTAACTGCGTTGGTTGCATTAATTAAGATACAATGTTCGAGTAAACTGTCCGTTACGCACGATGTCTAATACGGTACTGAGTGATGACTAGACTTCGGATAAATGCATATAACACAAATATTACAAGAAATGTACTCGACCATTTTTTAAAATGTTGATCTCGGAACTACATAACAAGTCACTGTGCCACAGTTAAATTAGCGTGCGAGAAAATATCACTAAGCGTGGGAAAATTTCTCAAGTCTGCATGGGAAATGTTTTAATGCTGTTTTGATATTCATTTTCAAGCTATCGACTCAATCAAATGAAACGATTTCGTTAAATATGCCAAAAATGCAATCTGTAAAAGAGCGTTATAGTGATCTGTGACAGTGTTATAGTCAGATACGGGTTATAATATAAGAACAGTGTTATAGAGAATCAGCGTAAAGTGAACCGCGTTATAAAGGGGACCTGCTGTACTCTTAATTCGGACAAATTCGATGAACTTAAAGATTTTGCCCGAAAAATGTTGGTTATTTTTTGATCAACCTACATATGTGAACAAACATTTTCCATCATGAATCTAAATAAAAATTCTTTACGATCAAGCCTCACCGATGAACATTTAGAAGCAGTTTTAAGAATGTCAACTACAAAATTAAGACCCGAAATTAAAAAAATGTTAAAAGATGTAAAACAGTTCCATTCATCTCATTAAATTCTTGGTTGTTAGAGAATAATTGTTTTTTATGTTATATTTCTTCTTCATGATAACAAATAATGTATATCTAAAAATAGTATTTTACATGCGGCTTGCCTTCTTTTTGAATTCCTAATGGGGCTCTTCAGCCAAAAAGTTTGCCCAGGCCTGCTTTGACAAACTTTAAAACTAAAATAGATGACAAACTTTGTCCTACTTCGTACTTCTTAATCATTTCCATCTTCATTTCTAAATCAAATTTGTTTAGTTTCCTAGCACTGCCACCACTTGCACTTTCCGTTGGTCCCTTTCCCTTCACCATTGTAATAAGGAAATAGGAATGAAGACGAGTTTCTGAAAATTTGTTTTTTATATGATTGAAGATTTCAGTAAAGGGAAACACATTTCACCATAATACCGTAACATAAAAACCCACAGAATTCCAGTTATTGGTATTATTGCAAATGCAATAAGATCGAGTTTACTATATGTTTATAATTAGATGCACTAACAGCAAAAGCACAATAAACCGTAAAGTGCAAATTGTTTTTATTGTTTTATGGTTGTGAACCTCCAGAAATGTGCATTAGAAAAATATCACAAAGGCGTTCAAAATTTATTCTTATAACGGGAACATATGATAACGATGAAAATGTAGTGAAATTTCCATTATAAAAAAAAAAAATCCTATAGCTTAGCAATATAGCGAAATTTTCAACTTCCACGGACTTGGAACGAATTACGAAAAAAAACAATGTGTTATTGAGTTCACATTACAATATTTTCCCAATACTTCCATTTATCCCTACAGATGCAAAATACATTTCTATATTTTTTTCAGTTTGCACCTGCCGGCAAAAACTTAAAGTTGAATTTGCATAAGTTGAGTATTACATAAGTCAGGGAATTCCTGTATATGGATAGACTGTGTGATACGTATGGGGAAAAAACAAAAAATAGAAAGAAAGAATAATTTAAGCCATGAAAACAAAAGATCATTGCACAATGATTGGTAGAATACTAAACAGATTAAATAAAAAAGTATTAGGTATGATTATTTTGTATACTCATTTTAATTGTTGTGTGAGAAATTTCACATAGGTGATATATTACAATTGAAAGTTATGTTGTTTTTACTGATTTGGAGTTTTTTCCTAATTTATGTTACTTGAGATTAACATAGAGAGCCTTTTCTTTTGTCTAAAATGAATGTTTTTAATAAAAGCCAAAAAGTGATAAACATTTTAAATTAAATAGGTAGTCTGTTCCATTTGTATTGTGAGTATTCTGTCCAGTTATTGATTCTGTGGTTTGAATAGTGAAACTTTTGTAAAGCATATAGTGATCCCTTCTGTTCTTCACAAAATGCCTACAATATTCTGCAACTTTTTAGTTAATGCAGGGACACCCATCTGAATGCTACAGGTGTGCTACAGAAAATTTCTTTGGGTGTAATGTAAATGCTATGATTGTTTTGTATGTTAATTTCTGTAATAATACTTTAGCATGGCAGAAGTTTAGGATAAAAATTGCTGGCAGAGAATACAGTTAAGTTTCTTCTTTAAAATAGTTAAATATCATACATTTAAAGAATTTCCACTTATACTTTAGGTTGCCAATCACTGAAAGTGATTTTTATAGAATGTAGAAAAGATTTAAGAACAACTAAACTCTTTTTTTCTTTTTTTTTTCTTTCTTTTTTTTTCTTTCTTTTTTTTTTCTTTCTTTTTTTTTTTCTTTCTTTTTTTTTTTCTTTCTTTTTTTTTTCTTTCTTTTTTTTTCTTTTTTTTTTTCTTTCTTTTTTTTTTTTTCTTTTTTTTTTTTACCTATGATCAAGATGGCTAAAAAGGGCATATCTGATGTAAGTCTGTAAAATACTAAATTTTGTGGGGGGGGGGGAGTTATATATAATGCCATTTGGGTGTATAAAGCCATTTTGTCTTGGCTTGAAGCTGTACACACCAAGAATGATTCTAGTCCTTCCAAAAATGAGTAAAAATTAAAGTATTTATGTATGAGATGAACATATTTCTGAAAATTTCTTAGCACTCTGTTTATGTGGACAACCCTGGCAATCCTGTTCACAGGTATCCTCATAGAAGCATGCCTGTTATCTGATGATGGAGCCAAATATCTCCGAAACTGGTCATAACAATGCCTTGGAGGTTTTAACGAATGATGGATCCACCGACTAGATGATGTTTTTTGATTAAAAAGAATATTAGTACTTGAAGTCAACTTGTGGGCAAACAGTCATTTCTAAAGTGTGTAAAAAGTTGCCTTCCTTTATTACTTTGAATAAGTAACACTTCCCCATTAGAAAAGTTTATTTTTACTTATTCAAAGTATAAGAGGTAGTGAACTTATGAAAGATTTCACAATATGAGATGCTATAATAATGATGGCTAACGTACAAACTTCAGTTTCTCTTAAATTCAGCTATGCACTAAATAATGTCATAGTTAGATGGCTTAATTTCTAAACAACTGGTGCTGAGTTAATTGGAAGTGGCTATAGTTTAGAAAAGATTTTAGCTCCTCTTGGAACTAGATTCTCAAAAAAAAATCACCAATTTATCTTAAGCCTTATTTTATTGGTAAATTATTGTGAAAGTAACTAATACTATGTAATTGCGCAAAATAAAAAAAAAAATTAAATAAGTTATTTCGAAAGTATACACAGAACAAATAATTAAAAATGTGATTTATTTAGTTTCATAATGGCATACATAATTCATGTTGGTTGATTCCAACAGAAAGGCAGATTGGTATTTTAAATTTTATGGATTCTAATTGTTAAAAGTTAAATTTATTTTTCAAAGTTATACAGCAGTTACAGAATATTTTTGAACCACAATCGTACTTAGAGATATAACCATATGTAAGGTAATATTGTTTGTTTCTTGTCAAAGTACATGTGAGACCATTTACTTCATTCCTTAAGTTATTTAATTTTTGATCATCAACAAACATATACACACATTAAGTATAATATAATCCAGGGCATCTATATATGCTACACATACTTCTTTAGCTAACTTCATATCCCAAATGAACAAGAGAATTATAAACAAGCCACTTTAGCTAGATAAGTGAAATTCTTCTAAAATAGAACTTCATGCCATCAGTATTAGTAATCCAGAATTACTAATTTGCTGTTAAATTATTAATAAGTTATTGCTGTCTTTAAAATCACAGATGATCAGACAAGTGATGCATCTATGAAATGTTATGTTTAATTGTGCAGAAATGCTGAATTTTACATGTTAACTTGAAGGATTTGCTAAAAAGTCCATACTTCCTCATAAGTTCTTTTGTTTTGATATTTTTAGTAATTTAGTTTAAATCTTCTGTATTTTTCTTGATGTCCTTTAACTTCATAATTGCAATATATTTAATAGATAAATTGGATGCAACTCCAGCTGTAATCACAGTTTTCGGGAATCTGTGCACCTGCTGCTGCTTGTGCCTTTCTGAAAACTTTGTGATTATAATTTTCTCTAACTGCAACTAAGTTATCAATCATTATCTGCCACAATTCTTAACTAAGGCCTTCTTACATCATTTTGATGTATTTTGTGATGCTTCATTTGCTTCCTGAATTTAAATGATTACATTTTAACTGTAGGTGGTACATTTTAATTTATCTGTTTTCAACTTTAAAAATATTTAAACAGAACTAAACAAAAATAGAAAATTATAGGAAAACTAGTAATAACGTTTAATCTTTATTTTATGGCAGGTATATAGATGGGTTTTCTGTATTTCATATCGACTCTGATGGACTTATTCACAAACATGTATGTGATAAGGTAAGTGTCTTTCAAAGGTTAAATTAATTATTGAAAAATTTAACTTAGATAAGCACTGGTGACATAAAATGAATTATATTATAGTCATACCAGTGCATTTATTTTTAGATACAAAAATTAATATAAGCAAAATGACAATTCAGCACATAACCACATTAACCAACTTACAAATTTTTATGGTAGAACACACAGTAGAAATAGGACCATCTACTTAACATCAAGTTGGGTCTCCCTGGACTCACAAGGATGGCTCATATGTGTCATGGACATTACAAAATCCTGTATAACATCTCATGTAATACACATTTGCCGCAATAGAAATTTGGTGAAATTCACCAAACATTACCTGATATAACATATCGCTAAGTTTCAAAGGCACTTTGTTAATCATATACTTAATGGATCATTACAGGCTTCCTTGAACATTTCCCATTTAGCATTTTTATTTGCTAAAATCACAAGTTTGTCACACAGAAAAAATTCGAAAGGTGCTTTTGATGTCCTTGATTTTGGTTCTCTGTGTCAGTATAGTGGGTTCAGCACTTTTCACTCAATTGAAAATTCTTAGTTTGAATTCTGTTGAAGATTAGAGGAATTCTCTAACTGTGTTAAAAATCAGTTAGGACTATAGTTAGTTGATCTCAGAGTGAGGGAGAAGTATTATTCCCCCATAAATTACACCAAGTTTCTTAGTCTTTGCAGATAACTTCTGTTTTGCTTCCATGTACTTCAGGTCTTCTGAGCACTTCACATTTTTTAGAATCTATTTGTTACAAATAGAGCCAAAAATGCATTAGAGTCTTTACAAAAACCTTAAAAGTCATGAACTGCACGCTTTGAAGTCACAATTTTTTATGATCTCAAACAAGCACTGGTTCAATAGTACAGAACCTAACCTAACATAATAGCAGGGTTTTCCCCACACAAAAGCTCAAAAATATCATGTTATGCAAGGTTTGCAGCAATTCTCTAACTGTGTTAGATTGAAACCGAGTACTGTGTTGTGCGAGGATTTCCACAATTTATAAGTTATGTTAGAGCGAAACTGTGTTGTAGAAGTACTGTGTTATATGGGAGTTGCCTGTATAAGGTATACTGTACTGATAAACAATCCTGTGGCTATATTTTATTATAAAAAGTGTGCATGCTAATGTTTGACCTCCATCAAGAATACATAATATATGAAAATACTGTATTTTATTATAAAGTGTGTGTTGTCAGTGAAATTGAATTTCTAGGGCAGCATTTTTGCAATTGTGAAACAGTATTGAGAAATTTATTAGCTCATGGAATTGTTTACTGCTATTTGTGATCAAGATTAATGTGGTATCTGACAATAAGCAATGAATTACTTATAATTTCTGTTTCAGAATGGAACCATTAAACTGTGGGAAGGGTTCAATATATAAGTTTATGTCTAGTAAGTTTAGTAAGTAAATGTTTGTTAAGTTTATTTTTAGCAAATGTTTTTAGAACTTTTTGATCATTGCTTGTAAACAAATCAGCGCAGCCAACAAATTTCATGTGCCTTCTGAAAGCAAGTACCAGAGAGAGTTGTGGCCAGTCAAAATGCTAGGATTTTGGTGAAGCGATTGTATGAAACTTTTCACTTTTGTCATTCCAAAATATACTGTACACAGTGCAGTATATTTGGAAGAAGAAAAGATGAAAAGTTATGTTGCATTAATGACAGGTAAAAGTACATTGCTGATGTTTGGCCATAGGCACCAATTGCTGTACAATGCTATGCTATGTTTATACAAAAAGAAACAATTATACTTCCTTCCAAAATACATTTTACTATTTATGGTATGTATGTTTTTTATTTATTTCTCTTTTTTTAAACTTACTGTGCAATATTTACTATACATTTCCCATATTGTATATCGCCTTTCTCTCAAAATAGGAAACTTGTACAGTACCACATACACTAAAATGTGAAAAACTGTAAGGTTGTTAATTTGAGATTCAGTTGCATACTTAACTATCAGAATTTTTTTTCGTAAGATTATGTTAGTTTTTTTTTTTTTTTTTTTTAATTATATTTGCCAGTATTGATGGAAAACTTTTGCTTGTATGAATAAAATAAAGTTAAATAACAACTCAAATTTCTGATTCTATTTTACAGCAAAAGTTAATGTGTACCCAGAGGAATCAAAACATTTGAGTATGTGTAATTGTATAAAATAATCAGTTAATAACACAAATTGATGAACTCTTTACATATCATAAGGTACTAAAAAAGTAACACATACAGGAATACCTTGCATAGCGTGGTTAATTCGTGCCAAAAAAATACCGTGCTATGCGAAACCGTGCTGATTGAGGTATTATTAGTATGTATTTTAATGTAATGCGTTCCGACAATGTGATTATATGGGTTGAGTTGCAAAAATATATAGGTGTTTGTTTACTATAAATTGATGCACACAAAGTTCTTGCAAAAAAAAGAAACTAAAATGATAAAAATGAAAAATACTAGTAAGTACAGTAGAAATTATTTCTATTGCAGTGTGTACATATGAAAAGAATATCAGTGAAGTATGTACTGTGTTTTTATTTCGAAAAATAACTGATCAGCTTAGTTTGCACAGTTTTTTCTTCTTTTTATCTTCGTACATCTCTTTATAACATCGAATGTCATTTTGCAACGTCTGCCTTACTTTCATACCTCGTTCAGTGTTTGGATCTAGAACACTCAGCGCCATTACATTTCTTCTTTCCACTCATATTTGCATATAAAGGTGTAACATTTTTAACAAATGATCTTTAATTAAAATACAAAATGAAAAATACAGCTTACGCACAATCAACGACCTCACTGCTCCCAATCTGCTTACTAATGGATGAATGCTATCAGAGCCGTATATAATGAGAGTTTCGACAACAGTTAGAATGGCCGTGAATCCATAACGCATTGGCCTACGTCCTGGTATTATAATACATACATATATATCAAATATATTGGTGCAGTTAATTTTTTTTTCAATTTGTAAACTGTGCTATAGCGAAGCCCACGCTGTTCGAAACCGTGCTATGCAAGGTATTCCTTTATTGTAAATGTCACTTAATTTGTAGAAATTATTTTATCAATCATTTAGTGGATGTCCCAAGTAATTGAAACACTTTTTGGCTTAACTCAGAGTTTCTAGAACTTTTATACATTGCTGCATACCCCTTGAAATATTTCATAAATTTCACATCACCCTTCCAGGACAAGTGTAAATAAACAGATTTGATGTAAAATGTAGCTATGAGCATACATATTAAAAAAAAATATGCTTCATACCTGGATTAATGAAATGGTTTGTTCGTGTTCCTTTAAAAAAGTGCTTCATAAAAACACATCCTGGTTTAAAAAAAAAAAAAAAAATGTGCCATGAGGGAGGGCTTGCCCCATATTTTAGGTTCAGTTAAACCTCTGGGTTAGCTGAACTAAAATGAATTGAAGTAAGGACCAATCATTTCTCAGAATGTAATTGAAAAATATTCGAGAATATTCTGAGAATCCTCAGCAGGGTGAGTAAGTTCATTTGATTGAAGCAGATGCTTTAATGTCACTAAAGCAGTGTAAAGTACTTTAGATTCTTTAATGATACTAAAGGGAGCATTACTTTTATAGCCTTTGGTTATCAAATAAGAGGTTAGGCAAGTGAAGGCAGATTACGAGAAATCTTTGGCAAAGGATGCTAAGAAAAAGAGCAAGGATTTCTTTACTTATATAAATTATAAAAGGAAGGTGTGAATCTGATTGGTCAACTTGATATCGGGTTCGACTGTTGATGATCCTGCTCAGATAGCAAACAAACTGAATGAGTATTTTGCATCTACATTCACACATGAGGAGTTATTAAGGTTTGAAAATGCCAGAAGGTTATCAAATTGTAGCAGGATGCTTAATGATTTTGTAATAATTGAGAACAAAGTGGAGGAGAAATTGTTGAAGTTAAACATAAGAAAGGCACCTGGGTGGATGAGATCTATCCAGTTATAATAAAGGAGGTGGCAAAGGAAGAACCAATCCTTAGCCATAATTATGAGAGCATCCTTGGATTCAGGAGGTGTCCCCACGGACTGGAGATGTGCAAATGTATCCCCAATTCACAAAGGGGCATCGAAGGGTGACACGAGTAATTACAGACCAGTTAGTTTAAGTTCTGTTCTGGGTAAAATAATGGAGTCACTGGTTAAAGATGCATTGCAGGATCTTCTAGACAAGACTGAAGCAAGAATTCAGACACAGCATGGGTTTGTTAAGGGAAAGTCTTGTCTGACAAAATTGATTGGGTATTATGATGTGGTTACAAAGGAACTGGATGCAAAAAATAATTTTGCTATCATATACTTGGATTTCAGGAAAGCTTTTGACTCTGTTGTGCATGAAAGATTACTGTACAAATTGGAGCAGAATAATAAATTCTTTATTGCTAATAAATACAGGACATGTACTAGAGACAATAATACACAACACGGCGACATGGCCAGGAGTTTTACATTATAAATAAGATTAATTGGCAAAAAAGAAAAATTTACCTTTACATGGAAATTATGAGTTACAAACATGTAAAATTATAATAATGAAAATATGAGGACTTGAACGTCATATGGAGGAAATTATCCCAGTTCCACAGATGTAATCCACTCGAGGAGCATGTGATGGTATTTGTAGTCGGTAGCCAATTTCTGAAGGTCGACTCCCAAGACGGAGCAGTGCCTGAATTTTGGGGAGTGCCTGGGCAGGTAGGAACCGACTACAGTTTCAACTGGTTGTATTTGAGGATTAGTGTGGGCTCTGACCTCAAGGATGGCGGAGGATTGTGCCACTGACAGAAATCCCAGATGTTTGGGGCGTTTATCACTCCTGTGTACATTTTTACTGAAGTCATTAAACGCCTGCTGTCAATTAACCTCGGGAGCCTGGGTACATTTAGCTGCTCAGCCATGTCAGTTGTTCTCTGTTGAGGGGGTTGGCGATGCTTATTTGTGACCCATTTCAGGGTCCAGTATTCACACGAGAACACAGGTTTTTGAAGTGAGGGCGATGCAGATGCCCAAATTTCAGCAGCATATAATATAGCCGGATAAAATTTCAGCTTCGGATCAAAATAGACACCGAATGGTATTAAGTTGCTACAATGGATAAAAGGATGGTTGAGTGGGAGAAGACAGAGGGTGGTAATCAATGGGTGCTGCTCTTCATGGACTAATGTTATTAGTGGAGTCTCACAGAATTCAGTGTTGGGTCCACTGTTGTTTTGTATATTTATCATTGATATTGATGAAGGTATATCAGGCTTAGTTCAAAGTTTGCAGATGATACAAAGGTTGGCAGGGTTGTTGATGACAGTAATGGTAGTGTTCTACTGCAACAGGATCTAGATAATTTGGGCAGATGGGTTAAGAAGTGGCAACTGAAGTTTAACATTGACAAATGCAAAGTACTGCATATGGGTAGAACCAACTGTGTGGTACTATATTTAAGGTGGTAGAAAATGAAAAAGACCTGGGAGTAATTGTGCAGTCAGATATGAAGTTTTCTGAGCAATGCAGTCAGGCTGCCAGGGCAGGTCATGGGGGTTTTGTCAATGATATACAGGAATTTTGCCAGCAGGGAAAAGGAGGTGATTGTCCCTCTGTATAAGGCAATGGTCAGGTCAGGCCACGCCTTGAATACTGCATGCAGATCTGTAGGCCTCATTTTAGGAAGGATGTAGATTTGCTTGAACATGTACAGAGAATGGCAACAAGATTGGTGAGGGGGAATGAAAGGATCCTCTTACCAAGAGAGGCTTATGATCTGCAAATTACAGTGGCTGGAGACTAGGCACCTGCGAGGTGGTCTGATTGAGGTGTATAAGTCTTTGAATAGGTTGAGCATGCTGAATTCTGATGGGATTCTTCCACTTGTTCAGATTACGAACCTAAGGGGACATAAATTCAAATTGAGGAAAGACAGATGTAGAATAGATCTGCAGAAATTTGCCTTTAGCCAGCGGGTGGTTAATTGCTGGAACAGACTTCCATCTGTCGTTGTGGAAGTTGATAGATTAAATAAATTTAAGGAGGAACTGGACAAGCATTTAGAGGGAATTGTTTTGTAAATTTTTTTTTTTTTTTTTTTTTTGGCTGATGCTGCATAAGCTCCTACATTTGCTTTCTTACATCACATGCCACTACTACTTCATCTGTTTTTTTTTTTTTTTTATCTAACTTCAGTTCGGTTTTAAAAACTAGTGCCATATTTGAAAATAATATGTAAATGGATGAAGATCAAAGGCCAGAATAACTTGTAATTTTTAAACATAATTTTCATTTTATGAAAAAAATAGATTTTAATATATTTTTGTGTAATGTAACAGAATTGAAAACTATATTTAAAATATAAAACACTTAAGTAGGATGCATTTTGGTGCGAAAATCATCAAGCAATGATTAGATTATTTGCTTCCACCGACCTAGGGTATTGCTAATACCCCATGCATCTTTTGAAAGATTGAGAATCTTATTTGCTGATAGACTTTCGAAATTCTTCATGTTTATTCTCTTTCTTTTTTTTTTTTTTTTTTTGTGTAATTTACCTCAACATAATAATGTGAATGAATAATCCATACTTACATGAAGATGTGCTGCTGCCTTTTTTGCAGCTAATTAAAAAAAAAAAAAATTCTTGTTTATAATCTGGCATGACCACCAGGTCAGTGGAGTTTACAGTAAATCGTCAGTACAAACATTAATCGTATTTAGAAGTCAACCCCGATCCACTCAAAGAGCACGTGCTTGCTCATGACAACTCGGCTACATCAGGCCTAAGTAACATACAATTAGCTGTGATATCACCAATAAAGTTCTATTTGTTCACTGTTGCTATCATGACTTAAGCAACATAATTTGGCAATGTTGACATAAAAAAAAACAATTCACATCTAAACGTTGAACTGGAGAATCTTAGAAATAAGACACACCTGGTCACGGAGAATGGGGGGAGAAATAGAGAGAAAGTGCGCTAATGGAACAGAAATTAGTAATTTTATGATAAGAAAATTGGTAAGTTCGTATATTTTTTAAAGAATTTTGAAAGTTATTTTATTTTTTTAAAGGTTCATGTATACAGGGTGTCTCAGAAATACACGGCATAACTTCAGGAATGAGTTCCTTGTGTGTAGACAATAAAAATATTTTATATCAACATAATTCCGGAAATGCTTGGTTCCCGAGTTATTAACTGGAATTTCTTATCTCCCGCAGGTGATTATTTCCTTTATCACAAGGTACTGACAGAATCTGGTGGTTTTCTATTCCGACCATGTACTCAAATCAGGAGCAAGCGGATATGTACGGTTTGGCGAACGGCAATGCTCTGGAGGCTCGTCGTTTGTACCACGAAAGGTTCCCAGAATGAAGATGTCCATACAGGAAAACGATTGAAGGTATCCATTGCGGCCTTTGTGAACATGGGACCTTTACACCTCCTGCTCCTGACACAGGACTACCAAGTTCTACGACTCCTGAAGTAGAGGCGTGGACCAACTGCCTGGCCTCCACACTCATCTGATTTAAACCCACTAGATTTCTTCTTGTGGGGTCGTTTAAAGTCATTGGTGTATTCGACTCTGGTAGCTGATGTGAAAACTCTCTGCAGTCGAATTGTGGCAGGTTGTGAGATAATACGAAACATGCCAGGAATTTGGCATAGTCTTCGTGAGTCCATGAGACGTCGATGTGAGGCCTGTATTCAAGCAGAAGGCGGACATTTGAACAATTACTATAAGGTGATGTGAACAGTTAAGTGTCATAGACAGACCTCCAAACTCGGAAACCAAGCATTTCCGGAACTATGTTGATATAAAATATTTTTATTGTCTACATATGAGGAACTCATTCCTGAAGTTATGCCGTGTATTTTTGAGACACCCTGTGTATATATATATATATATATATAAAGCATCCATAATATTACTGAGTTTAGGTTGTAAAGATGTAAAATTATAGTTAAAGTGTAATATATAGAACACCCAATTAATGCCATCAAACGATCGAACATTACATCGGACGTTATGTATATACTAAATAGATACGTTATAGTGTAAAGTTAATATCTTTAAAGTTTGAAAATCCATATAGCCATAGTCCTGCCATATCTCCAGTATACATGAAAACCAAAATATAAATCATATTAAGTAAATTAATAAAATAATAAAATAATAAGCCCAACACAGGAAAATTATTTTGCAAGGAACTTTGTCGAGGGCTAAACCCTTACAAAATAACCAACCCATGCTAGACTGAGCCATCGGTTTCTGTTATCATCTGCCTGTATACTAAAGCCAAAATAATATAATAGTGGAAATGTGGAATAATTTAGTATAACATTAACGTAAGATTTGAGACAAATGTAAGTCTAGAATGCCAAAACAACAAGTGTCGTACCGTAATACATAACAACAATTTATAAATGATACAGGCTGGATGATATTTAGCCCGACCGATCGCTACCACATTATAAGCACAACTGAGTAATTATTAAAATTTTTGCTGAACACAATTTAGCATAAAATTTTGCAGAAAATAGCTAATAAAGCTAACCGAAGGAGAACGGAAAAATGTATAGTAGAGCAATAGTACCTCACTCCCCCTCGAATTACCCTAATAGTTCGCGAGGTATGAAAAAAAAGGCAAGAGGAAAGCTAAAAGCAAAAAGAAAGAAAAGGTCAATTTATCGATAGTACATCGGATATTAACCGGGAGCGTAACTTCCCGACCCTAAAAGTAGGGATCCTGGTTAGGTAGTAAAGGCCTGTAAAAATATATCAATCGAATAAAAAGAAAAAGAAGAAAAAGAAAAAGGAAAAAACGGAATGGCTAATTCCTAATAAAGTTTACTTTAAGTATGACATAAATAATGTCAGATAAAGTCAAATTGTCAGTAATGCTAAGATAACGAAAGACGGAACCTGTCAGATAAGGTCGAATTGTCAGTAATGCTTAGAGAACAAAAGAGGGGACATGGTAAAAACCCCGTAAGGAATCTACCAAGCATACTTTACCGTAGCCCAAGGCGGGAAAAACAAAACGCCTGCAGCAACCTCACTAGACTTATATAACTACAAAGCGTCATGCGCCACCTAAGATTTGTCAAGAATTAGCCGGTGTTTTTTGGATGAACAAAAGCATAATAGCGCCCTCTATAATAGAGAAAACAAAACCAATAATACTCAGATGTAGAAGAGAAATCCTAGTATAATATAGAATTCATTCCTACTGTAAAGAACCCATATAGGTACCACTTTTCTAAGGCGTAAGCTATATATAGCGAGTTCAAAACAGCAGTCCCTAGTATGTACATGTATATACAAAGGCTAATTAGTACACCACTCGCTATATCTATACCCTATATTAAAAAACAATAATGATTACATTAAGACCACGGCAATATCCAAAATGTATATAACAGTTTAATAAACTGCCTGCCTAATATTTTCGATAATTTCCAACTGGTTTAAATTATCGTGGTACTTTTTTAGTGCTATGGATAAAGCAGTACTCATATGTTTCAAAATGAAATTATATGGGAAACCGTTATCCAATAATTTATGCTTAAGATCGATAAGCGCATATATAACATCACTTTTATTATTACAAATATATACTCTTCTGATAGTTTGTGTCACTATAATGTTTTTAAGTATACGTACAGAGATATTAGTACCCCAACGGGTTAAGTCTATAGTTTTGAAATTGAATTCTTTGCGTTTGTCAAATAGCTTGGTAGATAGTGTATTATTATTAATCTGAATATCTATGTCCAGATATGCTACTTTAAAAGGGTCACCGTTGTTAGTGACTTCTAGAACCAACTCCTGCGGGTAGTGTTTAACCGCTTCTGTAAGAAAGCTAGTATTGTTGAACACAATTAGGTCATCAATATATCTGAACATATGGATATCTTTAACAAAGTTGTTTTCAAAATGATGCAGATATAAGTTGGCGATGAGACACGAGCTACTCGCCCCCATGGCAATGCCAGCATGCTGTATGAAAATATTACTACCATTATAAATATAGCTGTTGGAAATACAAAGATTAATCAAGTTATCCCAATAATTACGTTGGCAGGGTAAAATTTGGCTATATTCTGTAAAATAATTATTTAACACCAATTTTAGACTATCATGTGGGATGCTAGTAAATAAATTTTTGAAATCATATGTATTTATATGTTTGATGCTATTCATATTGTTCTTTATAAAGGTTAAAATAGGTCTATTGTTATTAATAATTCTGGAGGAATCTATAGCCTTGAAAATCATGCTGAGCAATTCAACTAGCTTACTATGTGGGACTTTAGAGTAGCTATTTCTACAAGATGTAATAAATCTGAAACTAATAGGCGATTTGTGAAACTTGGGAATACCATACAAATACGGAAAATTAGTATTATAGTTACTAATTTTTAACCTTTTTTGTATAGCCAGTAGCTTTTTGGTAATAGTACCAAGGTTACAGTTAGATTTAGTATATGTAGCACTGCTATGTAGTTCATTGTATAATAGTGTGGCATAGAATTTTTTGCAGATGAAACTGTAATTATTAGCGGCCTTATCTATAGTTGTTATGATAAATATATCCTGTAACTCCTTTAAATGTCGTTTGATTAACTGCATATTATATCTTTTGCTATCTCTAATGGTATGATGCTTCCTATGTAAAAGCATACTAAATATATGTTGTTTAAAATCGCTATTAGTAAGAACTAGCCAATTATAGAAGGCCTCTAGTGGTAAATTAAACTTATAGGCCAATTTAAGGCAAAAATGCATAAGGTCAGAATGTATTAGTTTGGTTATAAGATTAGCATTAAGGCTAGTGTTAGGTCTGTATTTAAAACCGTAGGAAAGAACAGATCTCAATTCCTGGTGAGGAACCAGGTTAAGATTACCAGTAATTACATGCCCATGATGTAAGTCAACGAAATCATGGTATTGTGGTAAGTGGCAGTAGCAAATAGCATCCTGGTAGACATTATCTAAGTTGCAGGCTAGCTGCTTATAATTACAAGCAGTAAGCCCAAAAGGTTTATTGTAACTAAACCTAGTTACTATATTCCTATTACTGAGTGGAAAACTGCTAACATGTTTATTTAATATCTCCTTTAACGGTAAGTAGTCAAATATAATGTTACTGAATTTAATATTGATATAGATGTTATGGATAACAGGTTTATTACATAGACGATATTTAAAAATATCCCTAAGTAAGTGGTCAAGATGCTGGTTACGAAGTGAATATGTCTGGTTAATTTTTTCTAAGGCTTTTAACTTGCTATGCTTGAGGCCGAATAAGATATCATGTATGAGTTTAATATTTATAACATTTTTATCCCAAGTATCCAGCATGTCGGTAAATTTTCCTAAAGTATGCTTAGTGCGCATTTGAATGCCAGTACCAGTATTGTTAAAAACTTTGTTTCTCATCTTACTACGTGGCAATTTAGGCTGGGATCTATTAGCCATATGAAAAAGTTTATAAACACAAGTATCTAAACTACCAATATTATAATTACGTCCATTAAACAAACTATTGAGACCATAAGGGTACAGGGTTTTATATTTAAGAATATTGCAGTTTTCACGTTGTAATCTAATGCTGTGTCTATGTTCAATATCTAATATAGTAATAGAAATGTTATCGAAACTATGTGTTTGGAAGTGCTGCAGTTCAATGTCATTTTTATTAACAAAATTATTAATATGGGATCTGTGCCCATTAATTCTAATATGTAATTCACCTCCTGTTTGTCCAATATACTTAGCCATACACGTATTACATGTAATTAGGTAAATAGCTCCCCTAGAATGGCAGAAAACCGGATCATAGGTATTATGGGAGACATGTTTAATGTTCATGGCCGGGCAAGTTTGACATCTCATATTGTTGCATTTGTTGAATTTTAAGTATAGCTCCGATGCAAAAGTCCTCGTGTCCAAATGTAAGTTATTGTCTATAGTATCATTAACCGGGCGGTTACTTGGTAAGCCTAATACATTAGATGCAACATGGCTATTTTGGTTACTTATCGGATCACTCATAGCCATAGTAGAATCCGCGGTACAGTTTAGCCTACGCGACCGACGTAGTATCTTATGATTATTCAAAGTGTAGTAACTCATGATAGTATTATAAGGTAAAAATAACTAAAAAATGGGGGAAATACAGTTAACCATCGACTATATATCTTACCAAACTCACAGAGTATGATAACTAGCATAATAGTATCCTTATACTTTAATATAGCGAAAACAAAAATATTGATATAAAAAGATGTAGAAATTTAATGTAATTAGATAACGATAACGATAAGGAGAATCCTTGCAGACCCACATAAAAGTCCCACATAGTAAGCTAGTTGAATTGCTCAGCATGATTTTCAAGGCTATAGATTCCTCCAGAATTATTAATAACAATAGACCTATTTTAACCTTTATTAAGAACAATATGAATAGCATCAAACATATAAATACATATGATTTCAAAAATTTATTTACTAGCATCCCACATGATAGTCTAAAATTGGTGTTAAATAATTATTTTACAGAATATAGCCAAATTTTACCCTGCCAACGTAATTATTGGGATAACTTGATTAATCTTTGTATTTCCAACAGCTATATTTATAATGGTAGTAATATTTTCATACAGCATGCTGGCATTGCCATGGGGGCGAGTAGCTCGTGTCTCATCGCCAACTTATATCTGCATCATCGCCAACTTATATCTGCATCATTTTGAAAACAACTTTGTTAAAGATATCCATATGTTCAGATATATTGATGACCTAATTGTGTTCAACAATACTAGCTTTCTTACAGAAGCGGTTAAACACTACCCGCAGGAGTTGGTTCTAGAAGTCACTAACAACGGTGACCCTTTTAAAGTAGCATATCTGGACATAGATATTCAGATTAATAATAATACACTATCTACCAAGCTATTTGACAAACGCAAAGAATTCAATTTCAAAACTATAGACTTAACCCGTTGGGGTACTAATATCTCTGTACGTATACTTAAAAACATTATAGTGACACAAACTATCAGAAGAGTATATATTTGTAATAATAAAAGTGATGTTATATATGCGCTTATCGATCTTAAGCATAAATTATTGGATAACGGTTTCCCATATAATTTCATTTTGAAACATATGAGTACTGCTTTATCCATAGCACTAAAAAAGTACCACGATAATTTAAACCAGTTGGAAATTATCGAAAATATTAGGCAGGCAGTTTATTAAACTGTTATATACATTTTGGATATTGCCGTGGTCTTAATGTAATCATTATTGTTTTTTAATATAGGGTATAGATATAGCGAGTGGTGTACTAATTAGCCTTTGTATATACATGTACATACTAGGGACTGCTGTTTTGAACTCGCTATATATAGCTTACGCCTTAGAAAAGTGGTACCTATATGGGTTCTTTACAGTAGGAATGAATTCTATATTATACTAGGATTTCTCTTCTACATCTGAGTATTATTGGTTTTGTTTTCTCTATTATAGAGGGCGCTATTATGCTTTTGTTCATCCAAAAAACACCGGCTAATTCTTGACAAATCTTAGGTGGCGCATGACGCTTTGTAGTTATATAAGTCTAGTGAGGTTGCTGCAGGCGTTTTGTTTTTCCCGCCTTGGGCTACGGTAAAGTATGCTTGGTAGATTCCTTACGGGGTTTTTACCATGTCCCCTCTTTTGTTCTCTAAGCATTACTGACAATTCGACCTTATCTGACAGGTTCCGTCTTTCGTTATCTTAGCATTACTGACAATTTGACTTTATCTGACATTATTTATGTCATACTTAAAGTAAACTTTATTAAGAATTAGCCATTCCGTTTTTTCCTTTTTCTTTTTCTTCTTTTTCTTTTTCTTCTTTTTCTTTTTATTCGATTGATATATTTTTACAGGCCTTTACTACCTAACCAGGATCCCTACTTTTAGGGTCGGGAAGTTACGCTCCCGGTTAATATCCGATGTACTATCGATAAATTGACTTTTTCATACCTCGCGAACTATTAGAGTAATTCGAGGGGGAGTGAGGTACTATTGCTCTACTATACATTTTTCCGTTCTCCTTCGGTTAGCTTTATTAGCTATTTTCTGCAAAATTTTATGCTAAATTGTGTTCAGCAAAAATTTTAATAATTACTCAGTTGTGCTTATAATGTGGTAGCGATCGGTCGGGCTAAATATCATCCAGCCTGTATCATTTATAAATTGTTGTTATGTATTACGGTACGACACTTGTTGTTTTGGCATTCTAGACTTACATTTGTCTCAAATCTTACGTTAATGTTATACTAAATTATTCCACATTTCCACTATTATATTATTTTGGCTTTAGTATACAGGCAGATGATAACAGAAACCGATGGCTCAGTCTAGCATGGGTTGGTTATTTTGTAAGGGTTTAGCCCTCGACAAAGTTCCTTGCAAAATAATTTTCCTGTGTTGGGCTTATTATTTTATTATTTTATTAATTTACTTAATATGATTTATATTTTGGTTTTCATGTATACTGGAGATATGGCAGGACTATGGCTATATGGATTTTCAAACTTTAAAGATATTAACTTTACACTATAACGTATCTATTTAGTATATATATATATAATATTATTATTATTATTATTATTATTAATGGCTTTACAAAAATACAAAATTTACTCCTATTGATTTTCAAAGAAAATCATCTTTACTTTTTACCTCTTACTAATTTTGGAAGTGAAAGCAGAAAAATTAGTAATTATCTGACAACAAAATTTGTAAGTTTATATATATTTATACAGCAAACCCTTGCTAATCCGGAGTAATTGGGGTGAGAGGTTATAAATGAAAAATTAATGATATAAGTAGTGAAAATAAATTTGATGAATCTGATGAAAATAAATTTAAAAAAAAATCACTGTAGAGCCTTTATTTAAAAACTACAAAAAAGACAACACATTTTTCCATTGATAGATAGGTAAATGTATTGTCTTTTTTCTTTTTATACATTTATCAGGTGGCATTGGCATCACACACCAATGCCACTTGTTACTGGGCATACCATTTAAATACAGATTCTTCCAGCAACACTTCTTTTGGTTTTTTTAATGTCTGTCTATTTGATACACTGATTTTATCACTCCCCACATTGAATTTTAAAGGAAATGTCTTTATAGATCCTTTTTGTTTTTTAATATCTGACACAGCCTATTGGCCAATGCCAAATTCTTCAGCAACTTTTTTTCCAGGAACACCATTTTCAAGTTGTTCTATCACTTTGAGTTTATTAATGATAATTAAAGTAGTGTTTGCTTTTTATTTCACTTTTTAATTCTTTAGAACCCATAACATATATATAATATGTTAACTTATGTATGTATGTAGATACGTATAAAGAAGTACGCAAATGAAGCGATATAAGCAATGACATCCGTCCAACTCAAGAGTCAACAACGATTCTGAACAACACACAAGACAATGTAATGTATGTTCTGTCCCTCTCTGCACAGTCAATCAACACAAATTGAGAGTTACTCAAACAATTCACATCTAAACATTGAACTGGAGAATCTTAGAAATAAGACACACTTGGTCACGGAGAATGGGGGAGAAATAGAGAAAGTGCGCTAATGGAACAGAAATTAGTAATTTTATGATAAGATTTTATGGTAATTTTAGACAGAATTTTGCATATATATATATATATATATATATATATATATATATAACTGTAACCGCATTAGCGAAGGTTTACTGTATATGTATAATTACCATACTATGTAAGATAAGGATTTAAGATAAAGGTTTTGAACAGTGTTTAAAGTACAATATTGTATAATAAAAGTTATACAATAGAGCCCTAAGGCCAAATTAATAGAATAAGCTTGTATTATGCATACATATATTATGCATAGCATTAATTGAGGCATATGATGCAAGAAAGCAAGCTTTTAAAGCATCAGGGAAAAAAAAAAATAATGATGACTTTCCCATTTCACCCATCCATTGACTCCGCGTGTTTGTCTAGTTCTGCCTTGAATTTATTTAAGCTGCCAACTTCTACAACGACAGATGGAAGTTTGCTCCAGCAATCAACCACCCGCTGGCTAAAGGCAAATTTCCACACATCTGTTCTACAACTGTCTTTCTTCAATTTGAATTTATGTCCCCTTGGGCGACTAATCTGATCAAGAGGAAGAATCCCATTAGCATTAAGCCTGCTCAAACCATTCAAGGCCTTATACACCTCAATCAGATCACCTCGCAGGTGCCAAGTCTCCAGACACTACAATTTGCAGAACTTAAGTCTTTCTTTGTTAAACAACCCTTTGTTCCATTCACCAATCTCGTTGCCCTTTCCTGTACTCGTTCCAGCCTCATCCCTCCTAAAATGAGGCCTCCAGACCTTATGCAGTACTCAAGGTGTGGCCTAACCATTACCTTATACAAGAGAACAATCACCCCCTTATCCTTGTTAGCAAAATTTCTGTATATCATTAACAAGACACCATGAGCTATTCTTGCAACCTGTCTGCACTGCTCAAGAAACTTCATATCTGACTGCACAATAACCCCCAGGTCCTTTTCATTCTCTGCTACTCTCAGTGTAATACCACACAGTTGGCACCGTTAATCTGGGGGTTCAATGCTACCCATATACAATACTTTACATTTGCCAATGTTAAACTTCAGTTGCCACCTCTCAGCCCATCTGCTCAACCTTTCTAGATCCTGTTACAGTAGTATACTATCATTACTGTCATTAACAACCATGCCAACCTTTGTATTGTCTGCAAACTTAGACATTAACCCTGATATACCTTCATCAGTGTAATTGATAACTGATAATACAGAAAAGAACACTGAACTCTGGTGGACTCCACTAATAACATTAGTTCACGAAGCGCAATGTCCATTGATTACCATTCTCTGTCTTCTCCCACTCAAACCATCCTTTTATCCATTGCAGCAACTTGCCCTTAATGCCATAATGCTCCAGTAAGCTTCCATGTGCAACAGTATCAAAAGCTTTCCAAAACTCCAAGTATATGATATCAAAATTATTTTTTGCATCCAGTTCCTTTGTGACCACATCATAGTATCCAATCAAATTTGTCAGACAAGACTTACCTTTAACAAATTCGTGCTGTGTCTGAACTATAACCGCAGTCTTGATGATCCTGCAGTGCTTCTTTACTAGTGCCTCCATTAATTTCCCCAAAAGAGAAGTTAAACTAACAGGTCTGCAATTACTTGTGTCACCCTTTGTTCCCCCTTTATGAATTGGGGTCACATTTGCATATCTCCAGTCCATGGTGATTTACCATGAGTACAAGGGAGTTTTTATAATTATAGCTAAGGGTTTGCTTACTTCCTTTGCTGCCTCTTTTAATATAACTGGATAGATTCTGTCCACCCCATATGCCATTTTTATGTTCAATTTCCACAATTTCTCCTCCACTTTGCTCTCAGTTATTACAAAATCATTTAGCTCCCTGCTAGTGTTTGATCAGCTTCTTACCTCCACTTCCCTACAGAATTCCTTATGTGTGAACGTAGATGCAAAATACTCATTCAGTTTGTCAGCTACCTCAGCAGGTTCATCAACAATCATCGAACCATCAATATCAAGTGGACTAATCTGTTTCATCCCTTCGTTCTCGAGTTTTACATAAGTAAAGAAGTCTTTGCTGTTTTTCTTTGCATCCTTTGCAAAGAAAAACCTCTTTTGTCACTTCATTACAGACTATCTTATATCTACCATAGTCTTCTGTGTCACCTGATAATTTATATGCATCCCATGCATTTTTCTTCTTTGCCACAATCTCATTAGTACATCTGCCATCCATTTAGGTCTAAATTTAGGTCTAAACCTTGAACAGTCTTACTTAGTTGGGACTAAAAGCCTAGTAGCTTCCAAGATTACTTCTTTGAATGCTTCCCATTTAGCATTTGCTGTTGGTAACATCATCAGTTGATACCATTGTAAAGAAATTAAAAACTGAGACTACTGTAGTCATCTTTATGAAAGCAAAAACTCTTCCCTTTACCCCTGATGGTAGTTACATCTTTCAGTAAATACCTTATCAGCACACTGTGGTCTCTGCCACCTAGTATTTGCTTTATCTGCAGATTCTTAATGCATAAAGAGTCATTGCTGATAATCAAATCAAGAGTATTACTCCCTCTAGTTGCCTGTCGAACATGCTGCTTTAGAAAACAATCAACCAATAAATCCACAAAAGTCTTTCTAATGGTAAGGCTATTGATTTTCAATGTAAATCATCTTTACTAAATTTTCACCTCTTACTAAATTTAGAAGTGAAGGCAGAATGAAGGAAAATTAGATTGGCAAGAATGACTGTTTAGCATCGAAAGCTTATTGTACAATAAAAGCTGTACAGTAGAGCCCTAAGGCCAAATTAATAGAATATGCTTGTATTATGCATACATAGTTAACCTCAGGCCAATAAAGAAGATAAGATTTTAGAATAAACATATTAAGTATAAAAGTATACCCATTGAGCTATGAGGCCAAAGAAATTAGATAGCCTGAGCTAGTTTATTTATTTATACCGTATAAATAAACAAATAATTAATAATAAAATAAAATAAATGTAAGTAAAATAAAATGATGATAATGAAGCAAATTATTGATATTAGGATACATTGAATGGTATGTTTACAAGGCTAGCACCATAATTTATTATTTTGTCTTGCAGTTACCTGAACTGAGTTGATGTCGCTATCTTTTTGTTTTATAATTTTCAGCCATTCAAGTATTTTTTTAGTTTGTCCTCCAGTTACCTGAACTGAGGGGGTGCTGCTATCTCTCTTTGTTTTATAATTCACCGATGAGCCAAAACATCATGACCACCTACCTAATATGATGTGGGTCCTCCACGTGCAGCCAAAACAGCTTATACCTGGCGAGGCATGGGCACTACAAGATTTCTAAATGTGTCTTGTGGTATCTGGTACCAACACGTAACCGACAGATCCTTTAACTTCTGTAAGGTCCGTGGTTAAGACACTGCAGATCGGAGTTGCTGTACCAACACAACCCACAGATGCTCAATGGGATTGATGTGTGGGGAATTTGGAGACTAGGGCAATACCTAAAAGTCTAACTCATGTTCCACGAACCAGTGTCAAACAACCCGGGCGGTGTGGCATGGCACATTATCCTGCTGAAAGATGGCACTGCCAGTGGGGGGAAGACTGTTGCCATGGAAGGGTGTACCTGATGAGCAATGATGTTTAGGTAACAAAGTACTAAACTATTATATTTAGGCCACTCGAATAATTAAGTTTATCTACTGTGCATTGTGTATTATGTGTAAATTGTGTGTTCTCTATGTTCAATTTGTTTGTGTTGCTAGACGAAAAACCCGTTTCTGGGGTTAAAAACCTTGCTATCTATGCCTGAGACCGACTAATTCAGCCATGGAGTAAAAAAAAGCCCATTAAAATTCCTTGTGTCATTGATGGGATTCGAACCCAGGCCTTTTCCACCTGGTATGGGGAGGATGGTGACAATACCACTGTGCTACCCACACAGACTGATGTTTAGGTAGGTAGTAGACGTTAGAGTGCCTGGCACATGGATGACTAGACCCAGGGTATTGCAGCAGAACATTGCTGCCGCCAGCTTGTTTTTGTCCCACGATGCATCCAGGCACCATCACTTCCCCAGGGAAATGACGCATGCGTACCCGGCCGTCCATGTGGTGCAACAGGAACCGATATTCATCAGACCAGATGACCTTCTTCCAGTCACTCAAGGTCAAGTTTCGATGCTTGCATGCCCATTGTAGGTGCTGTCGGTGGTGGACCATGGTTAGCATGGGCACTCAGAGAGGCCTGCAGCTACACAGCCCCATTTTCAGCAGGGTTCGATGTATTGTGTGTGTTGTGACACATTACTCCCGTCACCAGCATTCCAATTGCTGGCGAGTTGCACCACTCTCACCTTTCTGTTGCCATGTACATCCGGGAGAGCTTTCACTGTACTAACCACGGCTGACCATGAGCACCTCACCAGCTGTGCTGTTTCGGATATGCTCTGACCCAGTTTTCTGGCCATTACAATTTGGCCTTTGTCAAACTCGCTTAAGTCCACTGCCTTTCCCATCTGAAGAACAAGAGTAACACTGATTAACAGAGCTTAGTGTCAGGTGTTTTTTATACCATGTGCTGAACTGCGCACCTGCCATAGTTCACCTGCAGTTGCTTTAATTTGCACTGGTCATAATGTTTTGTCTCATCAGTGTAGGTAACACTGGCTAAAATTCATTTTGCCCTTGTTTCTATTGGGATAAGGTGGTAAGCTTCACATCCTATTTATTCCTTCTGTTTTAATTTGTTCCTTGATCCATGAAAAATCAGAAGCAATTTTATTATTATTATTGCAGACGGGTTGAATTATTTTCATTATAATATTCTTGGTAATTCTTTATTTCACTATTTCTTTAATTTTGTACCTTTAAAATTCTACAACTGATATTTCTTTATCATAATCCAGTTTTGCCTAATGCAGACTATCCTTAAAATTCTTATTCTTACTGTAATACCAGGATCCCTTACTAAAGGGACAGGCAGTTACTCTCCTGGTATATCCGAAGTACCTTTATTAGACGCTATTTTCTTTGCTTTTTTGCTTTCTAATTCTAAAGTTTATACCTCAAGGTCTATTAGAGTAATCTGAGGAAGATTGAGGTGCTATTGCTTTCCTTACTCTTACTTTCTTTCCCTTTATGTCAGCATAAGTCTTTTTTTTTTTTTTTTTCCACACTGATATATCAAATACATCACAACCCACGTGAAATTTATTGTTGGCTCTCATTTTTTCTATTATTTGTTTCAAAACTATATGTCAGGCTAGCTGTTACTTTGCTTATTTACTATTATTGAGACATAGCTGCTTTTAAATTTATTGTAAATTTTAATATAATTTTTAACATTTGGGTAATTTTAGATCATTAGGACATAGCTGAACTAGCAGAAAACAAACAGAAACAGATAGCGTTTGCAAATTATTGATTGTATGTTTTGAATGGTGCTAGCCCTTGTAAACGTACCATTCAGTGTATCCTAATATCAGTAATTTGACTCAAGATTTGATTTTACTTTACTTGCTTTTATTTTATTTTATTATTAATTATTTGTTTACTTATAGGGTATAACTAATTAAACTAGCTCAGGCTATCTAAGTTCTTTGGCCTCATGGCTCACTGGGTATTCTTTTATAATGAATACATTTATTCTAAAATCTTATCTTTCTTATTGGCCTAAAGGCTAACTATGTATGCATAATACAAGCTTATTCTATTAATTTGACCTTAGGGCTCTGTTGTATAGCTTTTATTGTACAATATTGTACTTTAAACACTGTTCAAATCCTTTATCTTCAATCCTTACCTTACATACTATAGTAATTATTTTACAGACTGATGTAATATTTAATGAATAATTTGATGGCATTAATCTGATCTGGGACTCTTCATACTTTTACTGCAATTCCATTAAAAAAATTTTCATCTTTGCTTTTTATTAAATCTAAAAATATATATATATATGTATACAGTCGAGCCTCTCTTTAACAAACTTCCATATAGCAAATTTTTCTATGTAGCGAACCTTTTTGTTCCCCCTTGGTCATTACATTGAAAATAATTTCTGTATAACAAAGAAAATTTTCATTTAACGAACTGATTTCGAGAGACCTAAGTATGCATTGTTCGCTCCTCTGGCCTTTTGGCAATAAAGCTGATGTTGTAGAAAGCAAGAATTAAGAGCTAAAAGGATTAAGAATTCATCCCTTTAGCTTTTAAGAGCTAAAGAGATTAATTCCATGAATTAAGAGCTAAAACATTTGACAATTTACTGGTTCCTATAAAACCCTGCAGGAGGAAACTCTCCAATCACAGTGCAGAATTTCCGATTTATTCAGAGTGAGCAGCTGTTTGGAAGAAAAGTAACGCCAAGAGCAAACCAAGTTTTTTAGATGCAGAGGAAGCAATATTTCTAATGTGCTTGTGCCAAGAGAGATTAGAAGTCAGGGTAATCCCCAAAAGAGATATCATTTTGTCTAGAAATCGGAGTGTCACTAAAGATAAGTATAGGAGCAGAAGAATCCTTTTTGCGAGATATAAGACAAGACTGAGTTTTAGAAGGGTTGAAATCAACTAAGTTGTCATTGCCCCACTGGAGAATTACCTGAAGATTGGCATTTAAGAAATTGGTAGCAGATTTTTGAGAAGTTGAAGCTGAATGAGCAGGACAAGGTTTCTCAAAATGAAAAGCGGAATGCAATGTGCTATCATCGGCAAAACTATGGATAGAATTTCCAGTCAATGGAAGAAGGTCATTAATATTAGAGAGGAAAAGAGTGGGGGAAACAACTGAACCTTGGGGGACACCGGCATTAGTGGAGAAGTTAGAAGACAGAGAGCCATCTACCATCACCCTCAGTGAGCGATCAGAGAGAAAACTGGATAACCAATTACTAAAAACAGTTGGAAAACCATAAGATGGATGCTTGTTTAGAAGACCTTTATGCCAAACATGAACAAAAGCCTTTGAGATGTCAAGAGCAACTACTTGTGTTTCGCCGAACCTTTCCATTTAATTAGTCCATAAATGGGTAACATAAGCCAGAATATCACCAGTGGATCGACACTGACGGAATCCATACTGGCGATCGTTGATCGGACGGAAGGTTCTAGGTAGTTTAAGAGTTGGCGGTTAATTGATTTCTCCATTACTTTAGAAAGAGTAGAAGTAATTGCAATGAGAAGATAATTGGATGGAAGGGATTTGTCACCCTTTTTAGGAACTGACTGGATATGAGCAAATTTCCAAGCAGAAGGAAAAACACCTTTGGAATAAGAAAGTGAAAAAAGGCGGCAAAGAATAGGAGTAAGTTCAGGAGCACAGGTTTTGAGAACAAGTGGAGAAATACCATCAGGATCTGGAGCTTTCTTAGCATCAAGATTCATCAAAATCCTTCTGATATCCTTTTGACAGAAGACCACAGGAGGCATTGAATGGAGCGTGTTGGGAATGGTGGGAGGTGTTTTACCAAGATCATTATGCATGAGCTGGAAGAAAAATGGGATGCTAGCGGGTCAGCTTTATCCTTGGCTGAAGTGACAACAGAACCATCTGGTTTTGACAGAGGTGGGAGCAGAGATGGGCAAAAGTTGCGGCCAATAGCTTTGGCAAGAGACCAGAATGCTCGGCTACCATTAGGACAAGAAGCAAGTTTTCTACTCTTTGCCTGTTCAAACTCTAGTTTGGATTGATTAATAACTGCTTTACAATTGTTGCGAGCTTTGGTGTAGGCAGAAAATGAAACTGAAGAATTAATTGATTAGAAACAAGCCAATTATGATATGCAACATTCTTCTCTTGAACAGCCTTAGAACATTTATTGGAAAACCAAGGTTTAGATAAAGGACGAGATATTAAAGTGGAGTGTGGGATAAAGGATTCCATTCCTGCAAGAATAATTTCACTGACACGATCTGAGCAAACGTTGACATCAGAAGTTTTGAAACAGTAATCCGACCAAGGAAAAGAAGAAAAGAAGTCTCGCAGGTCATCCCATTTTGCATTCTTGTAATTCCAAACAGCACGAGGTTGGGAATACCCATGAGATAAAGGTTCCATTGGAGAAGAGACAATCACCAAGTTGTGATCTGTAGTGCCTAAAGGACCTCTCACTTTGACCATGTACTTAGAAGGGTTGTTTGTGAGAAAAAGATCAAGCGTTTTGGCTGTATGATTATGATTGTCCGGTATTCTTGTAGGTAAATGAACAATCTGTGCTAGGTCAATAGTAATTGCAAAAGCCTCAGCATCTCGACCTGCTGGGTTGGTGTGACTAGAAAATGGAAGCTAGCTGGAGTTGTGAACATTAAAATCACCAAGGAAAATTACCTCCCTGTTAGGAAAGTTGGACTGGAGAAAGTCAAGTTGCAAAGAGAGGAAGTCAAAGAGTTCCAAGTGATTAGTGGAGTTGGGAGAACGGTAGAGACAACAGATGAATTTGACACAATGGGGTAGAGAGATTTTAAGCCAGAGAAGATGAAAGAGAGGAGATTCCTAATTGCCAAGTCTCTGACAGGGAATATCAGAACAGACATATGCACAAGTACGACCTTTGAGGCGAAAGGAATCATACAGCGAATAATTCGAGCATCTGAGATGAGCAGTAGTTGAATCAACCGATAACTGAGATTCTGTCAGAAAAAGTACATGGGGTTTGGCAGACTGCAAGTGGAAACAGAGATCGTTGAGATTAGAATTGAGACCACGTATATTTATGAAATGAATTAGGAAGTGCTTGGGAGGTTTAGATCTTTTCGCAGATAAGCTTGCCCTATTAGTTTGACAGTTCATGGTATATTCAATAGTAAGAAAAAGTGGGTGGGACATGCTGTATGAAGTAATGAAATTTTTGGATATGGCATACACGTGGTAAGAATATATCCAGATCCTTGACATAACGTGGCCTCGGCAATGCCTCCTGCATACACACTACTCGGACTCTCTCCAGTCACTATCTGTCAAGAGTAGAG
Organism: Mastigoproctus giganteus; assembly: GCF_048544385.1. Classification (NCBI taxonomy): domain Eukaryota; kingdom Metazoa; phylum Arthropoda; class Arachnida; order Uropygi; family Thelyphonidae; genus Mastigoproctus; species Mastigoproctus giganteus. The sequence goes on along the minus strand of NC_143576.1, from coordinate 99,238,024 downwards.
GTAGCAAGATTATACACTAGCTGATCCAGAAGCCTCCTAGAGAGTTACCAATAGGTTCGGTCCGGTGTACTAACTAGCCGGCTGGCCTGCGAACACCGTTTTAGAGCTGTACCCTCGAAATGTAAGGAATATTGGATCTCACCATGAAGTTCATCATAACCTCAAAAGTCATCAATCATACTGCATGATGGAAGAGATGGGGAAGGGTTGACCGGAACTTAGCTCTAGAGACTAAACAGGGTTTCCACCACTTCAAGCCTCCTATAAGCATCAACCATTATTTCACCGGTTGATGAGAGTCATCTACCACCTAGTACTGCCTGGTAACATAGAGGGGTGGTGTTTTTCCATGTGGTGTGGGCGCCACACCTCGACCCCTGCTTACATTGGTTCACACCTGGGTGGTCACCCACCATGTACTTGTGCATGGAGGTTATACCCAGGATTACTAACAGTCCCACCATCGTGAAGGTGCAAGCAGAGGATTTGGCTGTCACAGACCATCTGGACTTCGCCGAAATTGGGTCCACTTGACTTGAGTGTCACCCAAATATCAGTTCCATCATCGTTTTAGACTCCCGGGAAGCAAGTACAGCTTGTCTGGCATATCTGAGAGAATGTCTGTGACAACCTCAAGGACCTCAAGGCACTGTTCTTCTGAATTGGCTTCTATAATTCCCGCTCTCTCTTTCAAAACAGTCCAAACACGTGCCTCCACCAGGCAACATCCATTTACTGTCCATCTTCAAACCCACAGAACCAACTTTTCATCTTCCTCATTTATTCATTCAACTGCTGTTTTCTGGAACAACCTTCCTTCATATGTATTTCCTGAAAATTGCAATCTACAGAAGTTCAATTCCAATGTCAACAAATATCTTCTTTCGTCTTCTCAACCTCCAACCCAAGCACGGTACTAAGTACCATAGGTTCTAATACCTCTTGTGTTTGGGGTTCACATAAAAAAAAAAAAAAAAAAAAAAAAAAAGAAGCTCATTCACTACTGTACCAAGAAGTCAGTCTGGTCAATTGCTATGTGTGTGTCCACAGCTATAGGTAAAGATTAAGGCATATTCCCAAAGCATACATTGACTCTGGTCAACCTGTTTTCTCTGTAAAAAAAAAAAAAAAAAAAAAAAATCTTTAAAATTTGGTATTTCTACCAGTAGTGGGTTAACCGTTCTGAAAAACTGTTCTGATTTTAAAACTGTTTGAGGAAACGGGACCCAGTCGGAAGCGTACAAAATTATGCCTTTGTGAAGATGTAGATGAGGCATTTATTAAGTGGATGTTGATTCGAGACCAAAACTTGCCAATATCAGGGCCATTAATAAAAGAAAAAGCTATGGAGTATGCAATGCATCTTTTCTGGGGTATAAAACATTCCAAGCCAGTTATGGATAGCTGGACAAATTTAAAGAGCGCTGTGGATTACTCAAAGTTATTTCTGGTGAAAGTGGGATTGTAATCGAAGAAGGCTGTACCCATTGGAAAGAAATAGTTTTGAAAAAAAAATTATGGAAGACTACGAGCCCAAAGACATATTCAACGTTGATGAAACATGTCTATTTTTTAAATGTTTGTTGAACAAGACACTGACTTTTAAAGTGTATAAATGTTTAGGTGGTAAAAATAGTAAGAGGAGAATACACTCTTATTTGGTGTAAATATGGCTGGTAATGAAAAAGTGAAGCTTTTGGTAATAGGCAAAAGTAAACAACCCTGATGTTTCTAAACTGCAGCCAATGGGCCAAGGATTTTAAATGCAATACCAAAGGTGCATACTGATTATACTGAGAAAAGAAACCAACCAACCTGTAGATTCTATTTTAGATTTGTGGATGTGCTTATCAGAGTTGGCAAAATTGTGGAATAAAGATGTGACGGAAACATGATTAAGAATTGTTTTGCAAAAGCAGGTTTTGCTAAAACTCTAATTAACAGCAATGAGAGGGATGAACTACTACAAGACATTGAGCAATCTTGGGAAGAGTTCCAAGCAAGGTTTGATCAGTGGAGAAATTGTTCTTGATGAATTTTTAGGAGTTGATAATGTTATAGTAGCTGAATATCCGAGTGACTCCCACATTTTGGAGAGTATTCAAAGAACTAGTGACAATATCAGTGATGAGTTTGATGAAAACAAGGCACAGAGACAATGGGGGCAATAGCACTATTAAACCTTTCAAACAAGAAATGTTGACAGCATTTGAAACTTTGCATTGAGGCCTTCAGTGGGAAGAAAATGTAACAGAAAATATATTTGAATGTTTAAACAATTTTTTTATGAACGATATACAGTAAAATCTAGTGTACAACAAAAAAAAAACCAAATATTTTATGACATAATTCTTAAAAGTGTACTAATACATGGTGTGCATCACGTGAGTAGTCTTTCCTTAATATGTATATATTAATAAATTATTTTAAAATGTTAGAAAATTTATTCATTCCCATTTATTTCTGATTTATTTCCCCCATCTTTTACTATATTTCTGAATTTACAGCATCTTTCACTGTTGAAAAGGTCATATTTCTTTATAACAAAATATGTTTTGAAAATTTTTTCAAGGGAACGATCGATTTTATTACATGGAGGTCTGACTGTGTATATATATATATATATATATGTGTATATATATATATATATATGTGTGTGTGTGTGTGTATATATATATATATATATATATATATATATATATATATATATATTTTTTTTTTTTTAAAAGGACAATGACCATAATAATACGAATTATGTACTGCTATTGATTTTCACTGCAAATCATCTTTACCGAATTTTTACCGCTTACTAATTTTGCTAAATTTGAATGTTTAGGGTAGCAAAGAATGACTGCTTAGAATGGTAAGATTGAATTTATTACAGATGTTATTTAATTCATATTTGAATGAATTTTATAGATGATGCCAGATGAAGATTATATAAAGAAACCTGAGACTGTAGCAGCAACCCTTGCTCTTCTGCTAAGTTTAATATTGCAACCTTTAGGAGTTGGTACAACGGACTCTGTTATGACATTAAAGCTGCCTAATTTGCCAGATCATTAACCAGAGAAACACATCCTGTTATTTTGAAAAAATAGGGTAAATCACTAGTAAAATAATTTCCTTTATAATGCCAATTTATGGAGTTAAAATTTTCATACAGATGAAACAGTAAATAAATTAAAGTTGATTTTTCAAACCTGAAGGATGATTATTTACTGATTTAGATGTCTATGAATAACTTGTTTTTATGTCTAAAGTAGGTAGGAGCTAAAAATTACACTATGGACTGCTTTTCACTATTATATACATCCATAAGAGAGTAGCTTTTTTTTAATCCCAAAATTTTCCTTGTGTTATATACTGTCTTAATAAAAGTATGATGTGTATAACTTTAAAGTTTCCTTTTGATTCTGCCTTTTTTTTTTTTGAAATATAGTTGTGCTACTGTATTAGAATCTAGGTTGGATTAATTAAATATTTCATTGTATAGTACAGTAACATTGTTATGTACATAGCTATTGCTATTTAAATAACAAACAGAATTTGCATAAAAGGCATCATTATACATCTCATATTGTGAACTTCTTCATAAGTTGCCATGCTGATGCATTCTTGTATAAGTGATGCTTTCCCAGAAGGGATGTACACACCTTGAGTCCTGCGCACAGGTATGGAAGCCTCATTTTAGGAAGAATGTAGAGTTGCTAGAACGAGTACAGAGAAGGGCAACAAGACTAGTTAGGCGAACAAAGTGGTGCTCTTATGAAGAAAGGCTTAAGCACCTGCAAGGCAATCTGATTGTGGTGTATAAGGCCTTGAATGGATTGAGCAGGCTCAGTGCTGATGGGATTCTTCCTCTTGCTCAGATTATAAACCTGAGGGGGCATAAACTGAAATTGAGGAAAGACAGTTGTAGAATAAATGTGCAGAAGTTTGCCTTTAGCCAGCGGGTAGTTGATTGCTGGAACAAACTTCCATCTGTTGTTGTGGAAGTTGATAGCTTAAATAAATTCACGGCAGAACTAGACAAACATTTGGAACAAATGGATGGGTGAATTGGGAAGGTTTTTTTTTTTGGCTGATGCTGTATAAACTTGCTTTCTTACATCATATGTCTCTACTAATGCTAATACTGCTGTTTATTATCAGTTGACTCTCAGATGTCATTACTAATTCAGATTCTCTTCATATTGCAGAGTCATGCCTAGTTTTGGCTTGACTTTACACAGATGCCAAAAAGTGTAAGGAATTAAATTCCGTAATAAGTTTAGAGCATAAAGCTTCAAGCTGTGAAAATATTTATATCTGAACAGGTAGTCCAATAGCATCATTACACACCATCTCATATTGTGAATTCTTTCACAACAGAATGTACAAGTAGGGAAACTTGTGAAGGAATTCACAAACTTTGAGGAGTGTTTTAAAAAGTTTGCGACCTGAGTGTGAAAGAGTAATGGTAGAGCGTTAACATTTTCTGTACGTAATGTATAACGCTTCAAATAATAACCACCAGGCCACCAAATTCCATGCAGTTTCACTAACATATTTTATTATTATTTTTTTAATTACAGGTCCTGAAGTTAATAAAGTTGTGCGAATCAGGAAAGATAAACAGCAGCAGTCACTGTGCAGGCATTCAATATTTGGGGGGGAAAAAGGGGACTAATGCCAAAGACCAATTCATGAGGATATGGTTACAACACTTAAGCAGAGAGAGAGAGAGAGAGAGAGAGAGTCTTGAATATGACCCATGCTGTGAAAGATTTGCATTGTTCATTTCTCTAGTTGTTGCAGTATGCATGAATACGTAGCACTGTTATTAGAAATCTGTTAGATTTCTAATACAGTGCTACGTATTCATATACGTAATACAGTTAGATTTCTAATTAATGAGGGGAACTCACAACTACAAAATAAAATGAGATTTTGAAGGGATTCTACAGTTGTATGACATTGTTGCCTACTGTGAGTTTATGAAACTGTTAATGCTGGAATGGCCAGACATCTCAAGGAAGCTATTTATTCTGGTGATACAGTAATTCCTTGTTTAATGTTTCACAGTCTATGCATTTTCAGAATTATGCAGTTTTTTTGACAACATTGTTTGCCTGTTATTGCAGTTATTTGCATGGTTACTGACAGCTAATTGTGAGTTGCTGGATGAACTAATTTTGATGCTGGGTATACAAGTAATATACAGCATCATTTTCATTCTTTCTATAAAAATTTAGTTGTCACTTATATAAATCATATCTACCATAAGTTATGATATATCGTAATTTATTATTGCCAGTGACTGGAATCATGGAGGGTAAGACATTATCCATTCTGTACTGTGGAACTTGCAACTACAAAATAAAATGAGATTTTGAAGAGATTCTCCAGTTGTAATGAAATTGTTGCCTACTGTGAGTTTATGAAACTGTTAACTGGAATGGCCAGACATCTCAAGGAAGCTAGGCTTTTGTTGTATCACAAAAAAAAAAAAAAATTGCTGGCTATGTGCATATGAATATAGATTAGATTACTTTGTGCAGAGACATTTTCTCTGCATATTCATTAATTATTATTTAATACTTAACTTATTATTTTGATTTTGATTTGTTGTACTTAGATTTAAATTTAGAATTGCTTTTGATTCAGTTAACTAATTTATTTGTACAGTATTCATTGGTTTTGCCTTTGGCATATCTTTGCCTTGGATGAGCTCTGTTTGTTGGATTATTGTTGCTTGTAATTAATTGTCTCTTTGTGTTTTGTATATATGTATTTGCATTTCTTCTGGTTGACTATTTTTGTTAATTTCTTGGTTGACTGGTTTTTCAGCTAAGATTTTAATTACTTATTTTGTAAATATTGTATATTTTACTCTCTGCTTATGCAGTGTAATTTGTTAATATGTTTACTGCTATGTTTCATATCGGTGACATAAGTATTTCTTATTTATTCTTTTAAGTACCTATCTAATAGCCACTTGTACATTACCTATGTTCTTTCCTTGAGACTTTTCTTTCTCCCCTTGTCGGTGCAGGTTGGGCTTCCTTCCCGGCTAGGGGAATCTTCCTTTCAAAATTACAAGCCTTCGGGCTTCAAAATTGTACCTCTTCAAGCTCTCTTGCTTGTTAGATTTTCCAACTAGTGTTTTCCTCTTTCCTATTTCTTCTTTTTCCTGAGAGTGTTTTGCTCTCTTTTCTTCTTCTGCTTTCTTTTCTCCCACTTTCTCCTCCCCATTCCTTATTTATTATAACCGGGATTCCACTTGTTGGAATCCCACTTAGTGTCATTTAGATAGTTCCTGGAGCGCCTCCACGTGGCTAGGGACGGGAGTCGGGACGCAAATAGCTTGCTCCCTGCCTCCCGGCTGCCAAGACTCCAGGCCGGCTTACACACTACTTACACACACTTGCCGGCTATAAATAACCTACAGATGGTACATCGGTATATAGGGGTAACCCTGGAGGCTGCAAACAATACAAGAATACCTTGTTCCTTCCCTCTCTTGGTCGATTGTCACCTCACTTTTACGAAGTATTGGTGACTTTGGTGATATAAGGTTGATAAGATATAAGCAGATGAAACTTTACAGACTTGTAAATTTTTTTTTAATGAGATCTCTCCATAGACTTTCAATGGTAATTCTGAAAGCACATGGTAGACTAACATGGCTGACTACCTGTCGTGTAACATAGAGTCACATAGGAAAGGCATTGGCAGCCATTGTACTTAATAGAAGCCAATAGGAAGTCCTTATTCATGTTTTTGGTAGGAAAACTTTCTTGGTATCGGCCATCTTGTCTGTAGTGCCATCTACATAGAATAATTTAAAATAATATAATTGAAATGGAAAATATAAGACCCTCAAAGTGCTATAGTGTATGAGTGGACATTATTCTCATACCACTACATCGAAATATAAATTAGATATGGGCTCTTTTGGACTATTTTTGGTGTGCCCTTTGAATTCAAATATCTCTTCACCTATTGGTTGAATTGGGACTAAACTTTGTACAGAAATCCCCTTCCAATTTACATAATTATTTTGGTGCCACCTGGTGGCTAGAACAGAAGTTACAAAACTCATTATTTTGTAATTTCAAAAAATTCATTCAATTTTTCATCCAGCTGGTTAGACAGACCATAGTTTTCCAGTATATAAAAACTTTGTACAGGGTGTCTCAGAAATATTGGTACAAACGTTTAGGGGAGGTAGGTAACATCCAAAGGAATGTGAATCGCATAGGAACCCATAACCGGAAACGTCACTGTAAGTCGGTAGACTGCACTGTTCATCAGTTCGTGAGAGGGAAAATTTCTGGATTACTCATTCAAGCAGTAGCACTGCACGAAGAGTATGCATCGATATACGAACTATGAGCTGGCAGACATGCACCTAGTGTATGGATTAGCAGAGGGCAATGGACGAGCCACTCAACGAATTTATGGAGAATGCTTCCCAGACAGACAGACATGTATCGGACCACCGTTTGTTTGCACGTGTGCATCAAAATTGTGCAATCATGGGTCATTTAGAGGTAACAGGAGTAGTGCGGGCAGGCCACGTTCGATGCGAACTCCCGTTGTAGAAGAAAGTATGTTGAATGCCGTCCAGAATAATCCCACTACCAGCACACGTCCCGTTGCCTCTGCCTTAGGAGTGTCTCGTTGCAGTGTACAGCGTGTCGCATGAAAATTACTTACACCCTTTTCATCTCCAAAGGGTTCAGTTACTGCTCCCACAAGATCATCTTGCATGTGTGGCTTTTGTGCAGTGGTTTCGCCAAGAAAGTGTTCAAGACTTGAATTTTGCAGCCTATGTTTTGGTCGCGGATGAGGCTTATTTCACTCGGGAAGGCTTGTTCAATCAGCATAATGCTCGTGTGGATTCACAACAACCCGCACAGTGTGCGCCCCCATGCGGCACAACATCGCTTTGCAATAAATGTGGGCATGTATGGTCGGGGACTGCTTAGTCGGCCCATACACGTTACCATCCTGCATGAACTCCGCTAAATATCGGATCTTTCTTGAACAAGTTCTACCAGGGTTACTTGACGATGTTCCAGCAAATGTGAGACGCAACATTTGGTTTCAACATGACGGGGCGCCTGCCCATGATGGAAGGTGTTTTCGTGACCATTTGAAAAGGCGTTTTGGGCGTCGATGGATTGGCCGCGGTGGACCCGTTGCCTGGCCCCACGCTCACCTGATTTATTGAGCCTTGATTTCTTTCTGTGGGGGCCCTCAAATCTATCGTGTATGAATCGCCTGTGGTGACGGAAATGGATCTCGTGGCGAGACTCATCTTCGCTGCTGCTACTGTCAAAGAAACTCCAAGTGTGTTCGACCATGTCCGCCAATCCATGCTGCATCAGTGTCACGCATGCAAAGTGTTTCATGGTGGAACCTTCGAGCATCTGTTGTAACATGAAATGCATCCATCTCATACTCCATTGTTAATATGTGAAATAAATGTTTGCCACTAATTACTGTCTTGTGTCGTTTCTGCTTCTTGTGCCTCTGCTAATACTTTCCCGTGACATTTCCAGTTATGGGCTTCTGTGTGATTCACATTCCTTTAGATGTTACCTATCTTTCTAAACGTTTGTACCAATATTTTTGAGACACCCTGTATATTGTTATTTTTTGAAAGGTTATTTGTAAGTAATTTCAATATAACAATCCAGACCAAAAGAATAACTTGAAAGAAGATAAATTCAAATTGGAGTGATACAAAATATTTTAATTTCTGGGAAGACTGGAATTTTATTTTAAATTAAATATTTTGTATGTACTGTTTCATTCATCAACACGACACTATGGATTCTAGTGCATCACCTGTGCATGACTCTGATGGGAACTTTCTTCATTTGTTGCAGATAAGCCTGCTAAATCAGCTGGGGAAAAATCCCATAGTATTAAAATTAACAAGTGATCAGGATAATTCGGCAGATGATAAATCTATTTCATCTGCTTCTGATCCCAGTAGTTCTGTCCTGGATAAAAATCCAAATCAAAACAGATCAAAGCAAAGACAGTTGCCAACGCTTTGGCTAATGTACAAGAATTCGTGCAAAATACATCATTCACCGAAGGCTTGGACCTAGGGGAGTCTTTAGATACCTCGGTACTTTCAACAATGACCAAGATTAAACAAGCACTCGGAGAGTTTTTTTTTCTCTGCAGATATCAGCAAAGTCACTTAAGGCAGCCTCAAACTATATACATCATTTATGGCCAGACCTGGAGTCAAATGCACTATTGATCTAAAATGAACGATTGAAAGTAAAAACATCAGAATTAGAAACGCACAGATTTTTCATCATCTAATCAAGAACCAACCCAAACAGCGTACCTTTGCTGAAGCAGTTAGAGGATCAACTTCTACTGCAGCAGGCATTCAACGTACTGAAAATATTGTACGTAAACCTAGAGAAGATGAACAAATACATCATTTTTCTCAACTTCCTTTGGACAAAGGTGTTGTTCCCCCATCAAACAATAACTTTAATGACCTTAAAAGCATATTGAGGCCGAATCTGAAATTTCATCTAGTCAGGATGTTATAATTAAAGTGACAGAGGTGTTCAAAAAAACATTGAGATATTAAAATCAAAAATATGAGGTTGCTAAGAAACAAAGGTCTCTTAATTGAAACTACTAATCCGATGGATGCAAATAAAAGCAAAATGATGTAGCTGACAAATGCAGGTTTGTCTATGGACAAACCACGGTTACTAGACCCCACGGTGGCCCCTCTGTAGACAAGTGGGAAGGAACAGCAGTGCGTAGTACACGCTTCTTGATTAGACCGGGGTTCGAGCCCATCGCCGCCATATATGGAGGATGCGGAAAGGTCAAGGGAATGACCACCGCATATTCCCGGAGCAATAAGAACTTAGTTGCTACTGCTCCTAAAAACCAAATAACAAGCAGACCCCACGGTTTGAATTTACAGTTTGCCGAAGGAATATACAAAGGATATTTTAGAAGATTTGTTTATAAAGAACCTAAAGGATCATGGGTTTGAACAAGAGGAAGTTTAAAAAGGTACAACGTTCAGATTTAATACTGGCTCTGGAAATAAAATTGAGTAATAGGATTCACCCCCCAAATTTTTAAACGCTTAATACAGAATGAACATATCTTTCTTGGCTTCGCTTCACAAATTCCGTCGTTTCACAGTGGTTACTAAATGTTTCCGCTGTGTGGACTATAGCCATTCAGCTTTAAATTGCACACATAAGACGGTGTCTTGTGGCCATTGTGGAGGTGGTGGACATGTGTTTGCTAAATGCACACACAGGGAAGAACCCCCATCGGTGTGTCAATTGTAAAAGATGCAACAGATTATCAGCATTCAGTCCGAGACAATAACTGTCCGGAGTATAAACGACTGCTGAACTAGTAAACCAGAAAACTCATAATGAATAATACGGCCACTACAAATTTTTCTGACGGTGTGAATTTTGAGGGTATAAAAATACTGCAAATAAACTGCCAGCGTTCACGAGTGGTCATGGATGAAGTAACAGTGGCGATGATTGAAAATATGATCTTATATGTTTAGAAGAACATTTGGCCCAAGTAAAGGGCTTGATTCACAGGCTTTTGTGATTCCCGTTATGCCTCAGAATTGTTCATTCTATAGAAATCCCTCCTAAAACTGCAGTAGCAATATCCAATCATGAATTAGTAGTTACAACCATCTCAGGAGAGTACAGACACTAAATTGTCTTTTGATCTCATCTCCAATTATTACTTTTCATCTAGTTTCTCTGTATTGCCATCTGTCAGCAGATATTCAAACGTCCTTACATCAGCTGGATGGTATATGCACAAAATTTTCTTCAGGGAATTTAATTATATGTGCTGATTTAAATGCTAAATCATCTTTTTGGCACAGCAGAATTTCAGACAACAGGTTCTGCTGTGGAAAATTTAATATTGTCTTACAATTTAGTAGTTCAAAATTTGCCAAACAGACCTTACACATTCTCGTCCTTAAATGGGACATCAAACATTGATGCAACTATCACCTCTATTAAACTGGACGGACAGAACTAATTGGAATGTTCTACCATCACTTGTTAAAATTGATCATAACGCTATAGTATTCAGTATCAAACCCACAGTTAGAAATGTGGATCTACAGCTGGTGAATTTGAGAAAGATTCCATGGAAAAAATTAAATGGGACAAGTTTAAGAATTTTCTAAATTTGTTCTTTAGTCCTGAGGTGGCTTCTACTTTAAATTCCTTATCTGCCATAGAATATCTAAACTATGTTCAGTCACACTTATTCCTTGCTATGAGCTACTCTGCTAAACGTAAACAATCCCGACGCCCATGTGTCATCTAGTGGACTTCGGAACTTACTACATTAAGAATCCAAACCATGAATGCTACGAAAGCTTAACAACGAAACAGGCACCTGGCAGACACTGATGTCCAGAGACTGAAACAACAATACGGCGATCTAAGGAAAATGCTACAAAAAGCCGTCGCAGATGCAAAAATTGAATGTCGGCAAAACTTTGTTCGTAACATGGGAAACACCGAACCGTGGAGTTTAGTATACAAGATTGCCAGGAACAAGTTAACCTCCGGAGACATAACACTTATAGTGGATGGACAGGAAACCACCGACTGGTATTCTACTGTTGATACTATTGTAAATAAGTTTTTTCTGCAGAGGATGATTCTCCCGAACAAGCAGAAATTAGGAGAGAGAATCAACAATATATTGGAACATGTACCGTTAATCCTTTTACTCTCGTTGAACTAGGAATAGCTGTTTTCAAACTAAACAGTAGAAAATGCCCAGGGATGGATCTGATAGAAAACCAGATAATAGTCAAATTTAATGACCTATTTCCCAATATCCTCAATCTCATGAACAAGTATTATATTGAGGGAGCCTTTCCAAGACTGGAAGATTGCCCTACTTAAAGTTTTACCTAAGCCTGGGAAGTCGACATCTAATCCCAGGGCATACAGACCAATCTCCCTATTGGCAAACTTGGGGAAACTTTTTGGAAGGCTGCTCTCTCCAAGAATACAAAAAACGTTACAGGATAACCATCTATGTTCAATTAAACAGTTCAGGTTTAAAAAAAAGGTTCTTCAACAGAAGATGCCATTGCCACCCTCAAGAACTATGTAGAAAACTCCCACGCTAAGTACATGTTGGCAGTGTTTATTGACTTTGAGGGGTGCTTTTGACAGTATGGTGGGAGATTGCCCTTGTGTCTCTGCACTTGGGAAGATGTGACAACTATACGTATAGAATTATCAGGTCCTATTTCCAAGACACATCCATTAGAATTTGTGCAAAGCACCTAGTGTATTCAGCTACCGAATACACTAGGATCGAATAATCCAGTATGGACCCCTGAGGGCATCCCAGAGGATGCCCTCAGGGGTCCATACTGGAGTCTCCCCTCTGGAACACAGTCTTTGATCAGTAGATGACAAAATACCACGAGGAGGCTATGAAAATCGCATACGCCGACGACTTAGTAATTGCTGTTGAGGGCCGTTCGAGGAAAAAAATGCAAATTACAAATTTGTATATTAAATGATCTATTTGTATGGACCAAACTTAACAAAATAAAAATATCACCAACAGAGATCAAATTTATGACCTTCAAAGCTCATTTTAACTATAGTCGACCTAAGATCTTGATAGACAACTGAAATCCTAAAGCAAATATTTAGGCATCCTAATCGAGGTTAATTAAGCTTTCTGCCACATGTATGTGACAGAAAGATAGAGATAAAATATGTAATTTTACTGCCTCAATAATAAGAATATCAAGGAAAGAATGGGACTTAGTAAAAGGATCTTGTTTTTATATTATAAAACAATATTTCTGCCAATAGTCTCATAAGCGACAACCATTTGGTATCACAGAGTCAATGGTTAAAATGAAAATGCAACATTTCTCTTCAAAGATCCATGTTATTATCTGTTTTAAATTCCCCTAGAACTGTATCAAACAACGCATTACAAGTCTTAGCAGGAACCATTCCCCTGGATCTGTATATCGTGTTTAAGGGGGATGACAGGTCGGCTTAGGAAAGGTTTGGCTTCAGAACTAATGGGAATAACATCTGATCCAGTGAACTAGGTCAAACAAGAGAAGAAAAGATTGTGGGAACATCTGTGTGGCAGGATCGGTGGAATGCCAGCGAACATGGAATAGCTACAAGGCAATTTATAACCAAAGTGGACTTTACTGCCGCCAAGGAAATGAATCCTTGGTTTTCTACTTTGATGAATACAACGTACTTATTAACGGGACATTGCTCCCTCATAGCCAAGTTACACGAACGTGGACTTGAGCCAGACCCTTACTGCACTTGTGGGGGTGTGGAAACTTGGTCTCATATTTTATTTGACTGCCCACAGTATCTTCAGGCACGTTTAGAGTTTAGCAATGTATCGGATCTGACAGAAGGAATTTTAATGCTTTACAGACATTTTCAGTGACTGTTTTTAAAAGAAGACTAAAAATAAGTTCCCTTCACCCTCGAGGAAATTAGATGTAGGATGTACAGATGCAGGTGTTAACAGGATTCCTGCTCTGAAGAACGTTGATTAGTTCTGGCGCGTGATACCTGAAATTGAAAACTAAGGAACTAGATGGAAACACAGTTTACAAGCATAACTTCTTCTCAAACTTATGCAGTTATACCTTGTGTGGTCTTAAGTGACATCTAGATCTGTGACCATATGGATATGAACTACCGCATACATACACTTGAAAACTACGAAAACTTTTTAAGTGAAAATACTCCATTTTCTTACCTATGGACTGTCATTGGAATTCCAAATCATATACAAGTTAGGATTCTCGGGAAAAAAAATAATTAGAAGTCTTCAGCAACTAGAAGAGAACCACCTGAAGAAGAGTTTTAAGACATGCTGGCACAGAAGAGATAAGACTACTGGGACTGACTTCTTTCTTGAATGAAATCAAACTGGACAGTTCAACTGTGACCTCATTTGAAAATAAGAAAATGTACTGAGAATAATTGAACTGTGGTGAAAAAGACTAAGACTAGGAAATCATGTATATCTCTACCATCCTGTAGAGATAGGGAGGTTATAATCCAACTCAATAAGGCAATTGTAATTACTTCGACATTAATCATTACTTCCTCTCTGATGCATTTTGCGCGAAATTTCGCCACGCGTGCATTAGTGTTTCAATATTAAACTTCAATTATCACTTCTCGGACTATCTGCCTAATTTGTCTAGATCTTGTTGCAATGACTTCTTTATCTTCGCCTTCTTCCCACTTTTATATGGGCTCGGCATTCCCTTCCTTAATTCTCTTCCTCCATTCCTTTCTAACCAGGGCTTCCTCCATCCTCTCTCTTTCAATTCCTCTGCCACCTTGTCCTTCCATCTCAGCTTAGGTCTTCCTCTTCCCTATCACATCCAACTTTTCACACTTCTTCGTTCCAAATGCCAAGCCACCTCAACCTAGATTCCTGCATTTTTTTACTCAGAGGCCCACCTTAACCGTACCTCTCATGTAGTCATTTCTTATCCTGTCCTTCCTCGTCACACCACACATCCATCTTAGCATCCTTATCTCCACCACTTCCATCTTCTTCTCCTTGGCCCTTGTAATCGCCCATGTCTCAGCACCGTACACCAATGCGGGTCTAACCACAGTTTTATACACTCTTCCCTTCATTCTACAATTTACTTTATTATCACACAGCACCCCCCCCCCTCATCTTTCTCCAGTTCAACCATCCACATTGCACTCTATGCTGTATTTCTGCACTCAATCCTCCATCCCTCTCAACGTTCGATCCCAGATACTTAAATTTCGAAAGTGATGGTAGCTTTTCCTCCTACAGTTTTATAGAGCTCATCTTCTCCATTCAATACCATATATTATGTCTTTGTTCTACTTATCGTCATGCCTCTCTCGTCCAACGGTTTCCTCCAATTTCTTCTCTACCTTTCCTTGGGATGGTTCGCACAGTACGATATCATCCGCGAACACCATACTCCATGGTGCTCTACTCTTCACTTCTCTCACCAACACATCCATTACCAGATCAAACAGATATGGGCTAAGAGCTGATCCCTGGTGCAGTCCAACTTCTACAGAGAACCCTTCAGTCATACCTACACTACTCTTAACTTGAGTCACCGCTCCATTGTATATTTCCTTCACAAGCCTTACGTAGTTTTCTGATTCACCCTTCTCCCTCATGCATCTCTATACCTCTTATCTGGGCACTCTATCATATGCTTTTTCCAGGTCTATGAACACCATGTGCAACTCTACTTGCATCTCTCCTTATCTTTCCATCACCTGCCTTAAAACAAAGACCGCATCTATTGTTCCTCTTCCCGGCATGAAACCAACCTGTTCCTCTCCTATTTCCGTCTCCTGCCTTATCCTTCCTTCCACAGATCTTCCTCGAATGAGACATTAACTTTATTCCCCTGTAGTGCCCACATTCCTGCACATCACCCTTTCTTTTTATAGATTGTATACTCTCCCTCCACTCATCGGGTATCCTCTCCTGCTGCCACAGTTTTTACATAAAGTCCCATAGGATATCGATCCCTTCTTCTCCCAGACTTCTCCATGCCTCTACTGGTATCTGAACAACACCTACTGCTTTTCTCCTCTTCATTTTTCTGAGTGCGCTTTCCACTTCTTTCCTGCTTATGCCTTCCACTACTCTTTCATTCGTCTCTCCATCCTCACATAATGCTCTCGGGTTTTCCTCATTTAATAACTTCTTAAAATAGTCTTTCCACCCTTCCTTAACCTTCTCCTGTATAACTACTCCCCTCTCATCTTTTATCTGTTTTATTGATGAGAAGTCCTTTGATGCCTTATCTCTCGCTTTGGCTATTCTCATCAATTGCCTATCTCCATCTTTCCTTTTCAGTTCCCCGTAGGCCTCGTCCACTGCCCTCGCCTTTGCTATTACCACAGCCCTTTTTGCCTCCTTATTTGCTAACTTATATGCTTCTTTATCTTTCTGGCTACCTGTTAAATCCCACCTTTTCTTCATCTCCTTCTCTTGTTTTATCACCGATTGCACTTCCTCATTCCATCACCAAGCCTCCTTTCCCTCCGGCACCCCCTTTCCTGATGTTTTCCCCAACAACTCTTCTCCAACTTTCCTTATGATACAACTATTTAACTTCCACCACTCTTGCATTTCTTCCGGTAACTTTATTCCTTTTAGCACCTTTTCCCTTAACTCCTTCCTCAAACTCTCCTCTTTCATTCTCTACCATTTTATCCTTTTCTCCCTCTCTCTTGAATATTTCCTAATTTTGTCCACTGCAACTTCCCAATCGACCACAAGCAATCTATGTTGTGCAAACACACACTTCGTTTATCACCTTGCTGTTTCTCATTTCCTTTAGATGCCTTCTACGACACATGATATAGTCAATCTGGCTTGTCCTTTCCCCACTCTTGTATGTTATCAGCTGGCTTTCTTTCTTTTCGAAGTAGGTATTAACTATCGCCAGGTCGAATGCCACTGCGTGTTCTACTATCCTCTCCCCTTCTCTATTTCTTTCACCAATACTTCAACTTCCATACACTCTTCCTTCCTCTCTCTTGCTTCTTCCTAAATGTCCATTTAAATCGCCCCAACAATTAACCTCTCTTTCTCCGGTATTGCCATGACCACGTGATCCATTTCCATCCAAAAACTGTCCTTTTCTTCTTCCCTGCATCCTACTTGCGGGGCATATGCACATACTATTGTAGTCAAGTACCCACCCACTTCCAGTTTGATGCTCATAATCCTATCACTCCTTCTTTTAACCTCACATCACTAAATAGGCCTACAAGGCTGGGACAATTCATGTTGATGATTAAGCTTCACACCAGCCAGAAGATAAAATAAATTTAATACTGTTCACACCAGCCAGAAGATAAAATAAATTTAATACTGTAACTAAAAACACTTTATTTACAATAAAATAAAATAGATATATTTACAATAAAATAAAATAGATATATTTACAATAAAAATAACACTGATAAAATATACTAAAAACATAGAAATTAAAAGCGATAAAATTTGCTGTAGCTTTCGGAGGCAGCAGTCTCCGTCCTCAGCAGCATATGTCTACTGTGCGGCACATCCTTAAATAGCAGATCCAAGGCACACATCACATGGTTCCACGGTTGGAATTTTCCATTTGCGCACCGGGACCGGAAATGGCTCGGGAGCGCGCTAGCTGAAACCGTTCATCACGGTTTCAGCTAGCGCGTAGACCCATAAACGTACATCCCTATCCCTATTAATAGTATTGCTGGCTGCCCCAATACGTAAGCTCTCAAGCCATTTACGGTCCCAGAACCCCTGTGCATGATGACAGAATCTTCCTGGGAAATTTGACGTTGTTTCTCCCAGAAATGTTCTGCCACAGCAGACTTCCCATAATTTGCGGAGTTTATTGCGTTTGCATGCTCCCCCAGCCGGTCTTTCAATCGCCGCCTCGTCTCACCTACATAACACACCCCACAATCCGGGCATTTAATAGGGATAGGGTATACGTCTACACCCCCTCCTGGAAACCGTCGTGCTTGGACATAATGAACGGTTTCAGTTAGCGCGCTCCCGAGCCATTTCCGGTCCCGGTGCGCAAATGGAAAATTCCAACCATGGAACCATGTGACGTGTGCCGTGGGATCTGCTATTTAAGGATGTGCCGCACAGTAGACATATACTGCTGAGGAAGGAGACTGCTGCCTCCGAAAGCTACAGCAAATTTCATCGCTTTTAATTTCTAGGTTTTTAGTATATGTTCTCAGTGTTATTTATATTTTTATTGTAAATATATCTATTTTATTTTATACTTATTTCATTGTAAATAAAGTGTTTTTAGTTACAGTATTAAATTTATTTATGTTCTGGCTGGTGTGAAGCTTAATCATCAACATGTTAACCTCACACACTCCACTTTTAACTCCTTATCAACTACAATACCTACTCCATTTCTTCCTCTCTCATCCGCTCCCTAAAGAACAACTTGTACCCTTCACCGAGCTCATTTGCTTTATTTCCCTTCCACCTTGTCTCTTGTAGGCATAGGCTCTTCACACTTCTTCTTTGCATCAAATACACAATCTCTCTCTATTCTTTCCATTCATCGTCCCAATGTTCCTATTCTAACACTTTTCATCCTCTTCTTCTTCAGCTGGACAACTTCTTTAACCGAACCCGTCCTTTGTTCGGTAGCCCTGACCCTTTTCTCACAGTTTCCGGGCGACATGACTGCGCGTCGCTTGTGGGATACGCCCTAGCCATTTCACTTCTATTTTCCGTCATTCTATCATTTTCTTTTATTTTGTATAGTTTTTTACGGCCGGATGCCCTTCCTGACGCCAACCTTCACAATTTATCCGGGCTTTGGACCGGCCTACTGAGGCTGGTTTGCCTCCTTCGGTGGCCGTTTTATCTTGTTGCAATAACATACCCTGATAACAACACTGGTGTGCAAAATTTAAGGACCAGTCAGAGTTCACCTGCAGCTTCTCATAGGAGCAGCTTGTACCTAAAAACATACCAAAGGAACCTCGTGAGGTACAGAAATGATGAAGGAAACAACACTGACACAACAACGGAAACAAAACGGTACAGAGGGACTTTATTCAAAAAAGGAAACATAGTACTTGCTGCCATGATACAGATGAATCACTGCCAAAGATGGAACAAAGGGAAGAGATGGTCCTCAGTAAGAGATATGGCCACCCCTAATGTCGATGCAGGCTTTGCACCGCCTGTCCATACTTAGAACAATGTTGTTGATAAGTTCTTGCCATGATGGGTAACATCGTCCATTCCTCTGTCAGCGCCATCTTCAGCTGGTGAACATTTTCTGGTGAGTGGGATGTATCGTTTGGTGTCTCCCCAGAGCATCTCATATGTGCTCGATGGGATTTAAATCGGAAGAAACGGGCAGGCCAATCCATACGAACAATGGCCTTACTTTCCAAAAGCTGCAGTGCGATGGGGTGTGGCGTTATCACCCATAAATACGAACTCGGGGCCAAACCTCGGAACAGACGCACATGGGAAAGGATTACTTCCGTACAGTAGCGTGCAACCGGTTACAGTACCGCCTTCCAGTATCTGGAGTTGTGTACATCCATCTAAGATAACACCTCCCCAGACGAGAACATCTCGACCGTCATATCGATCCCTTTCAGTGATGTTTGTGAGGTGATGCCATGTGACAACCTCTCACCAGATTAGCAGGAGTCCAGAATTGCTGCTGAATCTACTCTCATCAGTAAAGAGTATCTTAAGTAAAGATTTTGTGGTTGTAACCTTTAGAAATAGTGTTGGTCTTTAAGTTTTGCACGCTAGTGTATGATAAACTACACTGTCTATCTTCGTAATATCTGCAAACTTAGACATTATGCTCGATTATACCTTCATCAATATCATTAATAAAGTAGAAAACAACAGTGGGCCCAGCAATGAAAGCTGGATGATTTCGAAAATAACGTTAGTCCGAGAAGAGCGGCACTCTTCTTATTTGATAAGAAAACTCTGTCTTCCCTCACTCAGCTGTACCTTTATCCATCGCAGCAACTTCCCTTCATTCCATACTGCTCTAATTTGTAAAGCAGAATTTATGTGTAACAGTTTTGATATCATATACTTGGATTTCAGGAAAGCTTTTGACACTGTTGCGCATGGAAGACTACTGTACAAATTGGAGCAGAATGGTATTAAGGGTAAGTTGCTACAATGGATAAAAGGATGGTTAAGTGGGAGAAGACAGAGGGTGGTAATCAATGGGTGCTGCTCTTCGTGGACTAATGTTATTAGTGGAGTCCCACAGGGTTCGGTGTTGGGTCCACTGTTGTTTTGTGTATTTATCAATGATATTGATGAAGGTATATCAGGCTTAATGTCGAAGTTTGCAGATGACACAAAGGTTGGCAGGGTTGTTAATGACAGTAATGGCAGTGTGCTACTGCAACAGGATCTAGATAATTTGGGCAGATGGGCTAAGAAGTGGCAACTGAAATTCAACCTTGACAAATGCAAAGTACTGCATATGGGTAGAAGTAACCCCAGAGAAACGTACCAACTGTGTGGTACTACACTTAAGGTGGTAGAAAATGAAAAAGACCTGGGAGTAATTGTGCAGTCAGATATGAAGTTTTCTGAGCAGTGCAGACAGGCTGCTAGGGCGGGTCATGGGGTTTTGTCAATGATATATAGGAATTTTGCTAGCAGGGAAAAGGAGGTGATTGTCCCTCTGTATAAGGCAATGGTCAGGCCACGCCTTGAGTACTGCGTACAGGTCTGGAGGCCTCATTTTAGGAAGGATGTAGATTTGCTTGAGCGTGTACAGAGAAGAGCAACACGATTGGTGAGGGGAATGAAGGGATTCTCTTACCAAGAGAGGCTTAAGTTCTGCAAATTGCAGTGGCTGGAGACTAGGCACCTGCGCGGTGATCTGATTGAGGTCTATAAGGCCTTGAATGGGTTGAGCACGCTGAATTCTGATGGGATCCTTCCACTTGTTCAGATTACCAACCTACGGGGACATAAGTTCAAATTAAGAAAGGACAGATGTAGAATAGATGTGCGGAAATTTGCCTTTAGCCAGCGGGTGGTTAATTGCTGGAACAAACTTCCATCTGTCGTTGTAGAAGTTGATAGGTTAAATAAATTTAAGGAGGAACTGGACAGGCATTTGGAGGGAATGGTGTAATTTTTTTTTTTTTTTTGGCTGATGCTGCATAAGCTCCTACACTTGCTTTCTTGCATCATGTGCCACTACTACTACTACTACTACTAGTATCAAAAGCTTTTCTGAAAAAATCTAAATATAGGATTTCAAATTAATTTTTTTCGTCCAGTTTCTTTGTTACTGTGTCAGTGTATCGAATCAGATTGGTTAGATAAGATTTCCTCTTAACAAATTCATGCTGCGACTGCATTATAAGGGCATTCCTGTCTAGATGATCCCATATTACTTCTTTAACAATAACCCCATTATTTTCTCTAGGACAGAAGTCATTACTCATGTTTCCCTTTCCCCCACCCTCTGTGAATTGGAGATATACACTGAGTGATCACTGAATTATGACCATCCCTATGAAAACTGAATGTGACCCGTTGACTACGTGAAGTACGAGAGTGCGGAGTTAGTCGACCTATGTAGCATAGATAAGGTGTTAGTGGCTCAGTGAGTAGTAAAATTCCGACCGTGATGGGTAAAGGGAAGGATTTATCGGACTTTGATAAAGGACAGATTGTGGGTGCTCGATGAGCTGGTGCCTCGATTTCCCAAACGGCTAAACTGGTGGTGTGTTCGAGAGCCGCCATAGTTAAAGTGTACCAGGACTGGCGTCAAAATGGTCAAACAACGACCCGACAGCAAAACTGTAAAGGTCAGCGAAAGGTTGATATTAGAGGTGAGCGCCGGGTCCGACGACCCGTACAGGCGATCAAGCGCAGCACTTGAAGAGTTGACTACCCAATCAACATGGGCCAACCCGGAACAATATCTGGCATGACCATGCATCGCACGTATGGGCTATACCAGTAGACAACCCTACGACATCCTCTCTTAACTAAGGTTCATCGGCGTAAAAGGCTCGCCTGGTGCAAAGAGCATGCAAGTTGGACGTTAGAAGAACGGAAGAAGGTGTGCTGGTCGGATGAGTCATGTTATTTACTTCACACTGTGGATGATCATGTACGGATTTGGCGTCAACAACATGAGGCTCTTGATCCATCATGCACGGTATCAAAAGAGCAGGCCGGTGGAGGCAGTTGTAGGGTGTGGGGAATGTTTCACTGGCAAGAACTTGTACCCTTGGTGCACGTGGAACAACATATCACTGGTCTCTGATCGTCAACTGTTTGCTGACTGTGTATACCCTGCTGTGTTACACTTTTTCCCGAATGGCGATGGTGTCTTCCAAGATGAGAATGGGCCAATCCATCGGGCACTTGTTGTGCAGGAATAGTTTGAGGAACACAGCTCTGAATGCCAGCATATCGACTAACCTCCGAAATTCCCCGATATCAATCCCATAGAGCACTTAGAAAGGCATATCAGGTGTCTGGATTCACCAATCACCTCTATACCTCCATTGCTGACTGCATTACACACAGCTTGGTTGGCTTACCTTCCGAACGCTTCAGACATCTTGTTGAATCAATGCCACGTCGCATAGCTGGTGTACTGAGGGCAAAAGGAGGACCTACGAAGTATTAGATAGTAGGTCATAATTCAGTGATCACTCAGTGTATTTGCATATTTCCAGTCCACAGAGACCTCCACTGAACCCAAAGAAGCTCTCATAATTCACAGCTAAAGGTTTGCCTACCTCCTTTAATATAACTGGATGGATTCCATCCAACCCAGGTGCCTTTTTTACTTTTAGCCTCAACGATTTCTCCTCCACTTTGCTATCAGTTATCAAAAAATCATTCAGTTCCCCGACAGAATTTAACTCACTTCTGGCGTCCCCATCCCTAAAAAAAAAAAAAATCCTCATGCGTGAATGTAGATGCAAAGTAGTCATTCAGTTTGTCAACATCCTGAGCAAGGTCAATAATAATTAATCCATTTCCGTCTAGTGAACCAATGTAATTCAACCCATTCCTTCTGTTTTTATAAAAAAGCCTTTGCTGATTTTTTTGCCAGAGTCTTCTAGTCTGCCTTAGCCTACTTAACATTCTTTGCGACTTGTTTGCAGACTATTTTATATATCAACTTTAAGCATCAGTATCACCTGATAATTTATATGCATACTATGTATTTTTTTTTTTTTTCACCGCCCCGAGTCTCAAACGCAATGCACAACTATGTTCTTTCTTGAATTTATTAAGAACTAACATATAGGTTAGTGCAAAAGCATCATTTTAAAGTAGCCATTTACCTAAGTAGTTAAATTAAGTAATTAAATTGGCATCGTTTTGATTATATCTCATATTGAGAATGCATTCACAACGAGTTGCCATGGTATTGTACTACCGCGAATACGTAACATTTCACCAGTGGGGAAGAACTAAGTAAGCTATTAAAGGGTAGAACAATGGGAAGTGTTTTTTTTTTTTTTTTTTTGCCCATGCTGCATGTCCTTGCATCATTTGTTACTACTACCCTTCATTTATATTAATCAGTTAAAGAAAATGAAAAAAAAAAAACAACATTTAATTTTAGATAAAAAATCAAACCTGCTCGAAATGTAATGCATTGTGTACATTAGCTAACTTATTTGTAAAATGTTCTGAATACGCAGAATGGCCCAACGCATACGCAGTACGGCACTGGGCCGTTCTCAAATAAGTTAAACCAAACATGAGAAGTGCTTTTACCACCACCAGAGGGAATTGCGATCACCAGGGCGATGTTTGCACATTGGTGTTCTGTTTGAGGAAGTAAGGATATGTTTCCTTACTTTATTTGATCTTGTGCGACGAATGTGCTTGAACATTTGAAATTGGTATTCCTGCTGTTGTTACTGTTATTTTTAAAGCAATGGCAGCAAATTTTTGTACTCTGAAATTTCCGGTGCATTATAGAATCACTGCTTTCGTACTTGGAAATTTTAGTCAGGTTAGATTATATCCAGCCGTTTGTGCATTTCGTTTGAGTACTGAACGGTGCGCTTTTGTATCATCACACGACAAGTTCTGTAGGCCCGTTTCTCGAGAAATGAATGATGTAAGTATAATAATTGCATATCGCACAGGGGCCACCACGTTTTAAGTTAAAATAAAAAACATTTTTTTGTTTTATGGTTTTATTAAGCACTGGATTACTTTCGACGTTCGTGTTGCACGGTAGATGAATCCAGGGCGGGTACGTGAATTTCGGTTTCTTTTCCATGTGAAAATAGAGATAAGCCGCTCTCTCACAAAGAAATTATGCACATAAGTTATCCCTACGAACCTACAAAAAAAAAAAAAAAAAAAAACCTGTTCGGTCTGAAGTTACGTTACTCATGCGTGGTGATCAGTAAAGCAGTTGGACAGCTATTCCCCACCTTATCATAACCGTTATTTGCGGCTGTCGTGTAGCACTGTTGGTGTAATGACTGCTCGCCCCACACACCGGGTGATAAAGATTTTGTTCGAATAGCGTCAATGACGCGAGGAATTTTTATGGGCCTTATTTACAAAGTGACTGAATTAGTTGGGCTCAGGCGAGGGTAGTATGGTTTTTCGTCCAGCAAACAGCAAATGGACCACAGAACACACGCAATTTACAGGCCTATTAATACGGCGCAGTATGGAAGTTGCTGATGCGCCTAAAACCCTACAACAACCAACAATTCTTTAATATTTTTTATTCTGATACAGCTAGATAATAAAGTTCCAATTATTTCAATGAAAATTTTAAATTCTATACACAGACGAATATAATTTTCTGCATCGAATCTGTACGAAGTAATGTGTGTTTGCAAGTATGTTTTAATAGGCCTCTCAGTTGTTTGGAAGTTCAGGCTCCTTTCTCACTAAAAAAAAAAAAAAAACTAAAGCTGACAATTCAAATTCTAAGGTGTATTTTACCACCTTGTGAAATATGGCCCAAAATTCATATGCACTTTTTTCTTCCAGAAACTCTGGTTTTTACTCTGGCAAATAAACTACAGAACACACACAATTTAGAGACAAATATATGGCACAATGTGACCTAAGTTGCTGATGCACCTAAAATCTCCTAGCACAACCAACCAACCATTACTTGCAGGGCTGGATTTCTCATTAGAAACCATAGGCACAGTGCCTAGGGCCTACAAAGGAAAAATAAAAAAAAAAACCTTCAACAGCCCTCTTTTCACTGTGATTAATGAAAAACTAGCTGAGAAAACATGTGCAATCGACTCTAGGTGCTTCAGTTCAATACATATATGCTATCTAGTGGTTGTTCTTGAAACTAGGAGAATTGCAGTGATTGCATTTCATCAACTGAGGTGGTTTACCATTTATTATAGTTGAAACTTGAGTCACGTTAATTGACATAATTTACAGTCAAAGTGTTAAAATAGAAGGGGTAAAAACATTTACTCCCCTTTTAGCACATTTCTGAATAAAAGTGCCTAGGGCCTACGAAGACCAAAATCCAGCCCCGATTACTTGCACTTTTGCTGCTGTGCATACGTCACATTTCAAAGATAAAGCTTATTAAATTATGTGGGTATTTTGAAAAACATGCTGACTCCTTGACAATGTTATGCATACTCATCATAGATTGTGCAACAGCATTTGGGGAAAGAGCCAGCTTGACAAGCATTAGATTCATGTGATATTTTTTAAAGTGAATCATTGACTGTAAGAGTGGAACTGTCATTAGTCTGACACACTTATCATTTGCTGTTTGCAGGCCTTAGTTACACCTCATTTGCTGTTCATAGGTCCTGTTCATTTCAAGACGTTACTACAGTATATCAAGCATATTAAAATGCCTGTGCTAAATACATTTTTTGTTTCTAAAGAAATTTGAAAGTGTTTCTTTAAATTTGCTATTAATGTTACTTACACAACACTTATTTCAGCACTGACTAACTTGCAATACAAACTTAGATGTTAATGATTTTGCTAATAAAAAATGCCAAAAAATAATTTATCTTAGGCATTTGTATTTAAAAATTAGTTTGTAGAAGCTTATTGTTGGAATAAAACCATTGAATTTTATTTGAATTCTATTTTTTATTTTTATTTTATTGATTAATAATTGCTTGTATCTTTAATTTAGTAATAAAATATTTTTTAAAATTTTACTTTATTGAAAGATATTTGAAAATGTGTGCTAGTAAATGTTATGAGTTAGTTTTGTAGTATTAACTTTATAAGTTAATACTAAACTTATAAAGTTTAGTATTTTTAAAAAAAATCGAAATATAAGCAATATTTTAAATCTTATCTGGATGTAGGCTGGGTTAATAAAACTTTCCATCTAATGTATAAGGTTTAATCAAAAAGGTCAGTGAATGTTGAAAAAAAATAATTTTATTATATGATAAATGTTTACATTATTAATATTCTTCAGTATAATCTAGTACAACTGCACATTTATTCCATTGTGTCTGTCACTGATAAAAAGCCTTTTCGGAAGCCTTCTTTTGTGAATGCTTTTGGGTTGTCCCTCATGTTTGATTGGAATTTTTGAATTGACTCAAATCACTTTCATGTTCTGTTTTAATTTTGGGAATAGTCAAAAGTTGCATGCTGCCACTCAAAGAAATAAGGTGGGTGCAGCACTGTGGAAATAAGTTTGATCAAAATTTTAATGTTCACAAATTCAAATTTTGTCATTTTTGATATGTGTGACATTTTCAGTGGTAAAAACAAGTTTTCACTCAAAGCTGCTTTCATGTAGACTGTTGCCTAACAACAAGTTAAAACTTGGTGTGTGCATTCTTTGTTGATGTTATAAGTCCTGCTCATAATCTTTTATCTATGACTATGGTAGTTAAAAGATTGTGAGCAGGACTTGCAATCACTTCAAGAATTAAGTTTATTCACTGAACTTTTTGATCAAATCAAGTAGTTGTACTTTTATTTTAGATGCTTCAGTGTACTTTTGAAGGGTATTAATAAAGATATTTTTATGACTTTTCAGGTTAGGAATTTGTCATCTCAGTCAGAAGCCAAATGCCCTGAACTGAAAGGGAACTGTGAAAGTGTTACTGATTGTTGCGAGGTGTTTTATACAGACTCATTTCAGTCAGCTGTGAAAATTATTCAGAGAGACTCATTTTTTAAAAGTGGGTTTGAATTGTTATCTTTTGAACCTTATAGGTTATTAAATGAAATACCATGTGTGTCCCACAAGAGAAACAAGTTGCACTTGTGTAATAATTGCTACAAAGTTAGTAAAATGGAATTCTTGAATGTTGAAGAATTAAGAGGAGGTGGAGTGCTGATTCCAGTAACAGTTTCTTCTTCTAGCTACCTTGATTCTTCTCCTGATGTGCACTATATAACATTGTACAAAGGAGAAACAAATGAATATGAATTAAATGGTAACTGCCTTTTACAATTAGAACAAAGCTTTTTATTATGCACTGGTTCAGACAAGCTTATAAGGACTTTAGACTCTTCTGGACGGCCATCACCTGAACACCTTCATAAAATATTCACTATCTTGTCAGATGTGGTAAGTTCCGAATGTTATATAGTTCAGTGCATTTTAAATTATCCATTATATTATAGAGGCTATCCATGGCTAAATTTCTCCTCTTCAGATTAATTAATAATCAAATTGCATTCAACTTTAGTATCTTTATTTTCACAGGGTATAGAAAAGATTTTTTTTTTAGGTGGGTTTGAGTTCCAGTTCGTGAATTCATTTGGGTTCATATGATATATGCTGCATCAGTGATCATGCCACTGTATATGAGGATAAATAAATTTGTTTCTGATCTAGGTGCCACCTATAAACACATTAAAATTCACATATAAAAAAAAACAACATAAGTGCATTCATACTGAAAAAAAGGTCCTTTGTATACACTGTGACTGCATATGCTAACCATGGCAGCCCAGTTGTAATGCTACTGACTTGGGTAGTTTTTCTTTCTTTAGTGAAATGTTTTCCAGCAAAAAAATTTATCATAGCTTCTCAAATCAGCATGTTTGCCATTGACAGTAAACACTTGGTATAATGTGATTTATCAGTTACTAATTGCATACTTCAGGTGCCTGTAGAAAACTGCTGTGGCTTTTTGAAGCTAATCATGTTTGTTAATGATGATCTAACTTTCGCCATGATATGATTGAACTATTTGTCAATTATAAAAACTATAATGAAGTCATACCAAAGTTCAGATTAACATTCCTCTAATATATTTTAATTTAAATCATTTGTGACCTCAATAAATGTATAAAGCATGGATTCATAGCTTAATATGAACATAAGCTGTGGCTTTAGAAATATGCACGCCATTGACAGCATTCCATTTTGGCTTTGAAAATGTGTATAATTACTACTTTATTGCTTTTACAATTTTGGTTGATTGTAATTAAGTTAAGAGGAAAGCCTCAAGCTATGAAAGCTATAAAAAGTCAGTGTATGTGTTGGGTATAGCATCTTTCTGTACTTAGCTTTAAGCAAACTAATTCTGCTACTTAGTAATACTTCCTTAGTCTAAACAGAAATCATTACTCCATTGGAAAAGTATATGCTCTAATGGAAAAGTACTGATTTTAATTAAAAGTGATTTTGACTTACTCAGATTTTGACTCTGACTGGGGATCTTATCAGTGGACAGTTAAGCACTGTGAAGACCTAAACAATCCAGTGACAATATATATACAAAATAGGCGAGATGTGAGTTGATGAAGTTAAGTAGAAATAAATAAGTTCAGGGCCAAAGCCTCAAGCTATAAAAGTCTTATGAAGTATTATACATGATAGGCATAATCTCTTTGTGTATGTATGTAGCTGTGAGCAAACTGGGTTTGTGATGTTGTGCATAGATCTCACATATTGTGGATATTATTAGCCATATGGTGCAAGGAAGCCTGAGGTTTATGCTGCACAAGCCAAAAAAAAAGTATATACAGAGAGAGAGAGAGAGAGAGGGAGAGAGAGAGAGAGAGAGCATCACCAAAAGAGAGAAAAATGAAGATATCCAGCTCAGGACCCTGGGTGTGCCAAACCCATACTCACCAGATGTGAGCATATATGTCGTTACTGAAAACCTGAACTGGGTTGTTCAGGTTTTCAATGTCTATTTGCTCACTGATGAGACTCCAGTCAGAGTTGAAACCTGGGTCTGGTGGTACTTCTCCATTGGAGCAATGCTTTTTATTTAGAATAGTGTAATAGTAGGTAACTTATAGTAAATTTCTCCACTATATTGAGATTGATACACTAAGTAGCAAACCCACTTTGCCCACAGCTATGTACAATGACTATACAGCAGGCCCCTGTTATAACGCGGTTTGCTTTACACTGATTTGCTATAACGCTGTTCTTATATTATAACCCGTATCTGACTATAACGCTGTCACAGATCACTATAACTCTCTTTTACAGATTGCATTTTTGGCATATTTAATGAAATCGTTTCATTTGATGGAGTCAATAGCTTGAAAATGAATATCAAAACAGCATTAAAATGTTTCCCACACTCAGTGAAATTTTCTCGCACGCTAATTTAATTGCAGTACAGTGACTTGTTACGTAGTTCCGAGATAAACATTTTAAAAATGATCAAGTATATTGCTTGTAATATTTGTGTTATATGCATTTATCTGAAGTCTAGTCACTCAGTACAGTATTAGACATTGTGCGTAAATGGACAGTTTACTTGAACATTGTATCATAATTAATGCAACCAACGCAGTTACATTTGCGAAGAGTTAATAATGGCCGATAAGCAACAACGTCTGGGCGCAGTACGAAGACTATAAATGTAAGGAAAATACTACTGAATTTGAAAATTAAATTAGACGTTTTGAAGCAAATCGATCCGGTTAAAGACAAGCGGATGTGTGCCATAATTTAGGACTTGCAAGTTTAACTGTAAGAACAATTATAAAAAAATAAAGAATTAATTTTAGCAGTGGGAAGATAGCTGTTCCACTGCAAGCAACTAGGGCTAGGCCGACTATTAGGATTGAAATGGAAAGACTAACTAATTTTATTGAAGATAATATCCAATGCAGAATTCAGTTAAGTTAAATATTATAAATAATAAAAAAGAGAAAGAGATTAGCCTGTATGATGATCTGAAGAAAAATCACCTAAAAAAAAAAAAAAAAAAAAAAATTGGAACCATTTAAAACTAGTAAGGGCTGGTTGAATAGATTTAAAATCCAGGGAGAAGCCGCAAGTGCAGATCAAGGAGCCAAAGCTTTCAAAAAAGAACTTCTTAAAATTATTGGAGAGGGATATTGTGTGTTATACTTCTCAACAAGTTTATAACATAGATGAAGCAGGACTTTTGTGGAAACGAATGCCTAAAAGAAGTTTCATATTGAAAGAAGAAAAAAACATGCCAGGTTTCAAAGCGGCGAAGGATCGGGTGACTTTATTGTTGGGTGGTAACGCTGCAGGGGATTTAAAATTAATACCCCTTTTAGTTTATTTGGAAGAGGGCCAAAGTTTAACCCAAAATCGACACATTTTTCATAATTAAATTCATCAATTAAATTAAATCAATTTAGATCAATTAAATTCATGATTTTAATTGGAATTTTAAGTTTAATTTTGATACGTAAATAGTTACCATATAATTATATACATATGTAATGCAGAATATTTTATATGTACAAATATTTTGACCGACATTTGTGCATCTTTTCACTACCGTTTATTATTGATTAGGAAATGTCCTATGGCACCGACCACAACTCACAAATACATATGTTACCTTATGGGAATGCAGCGCTCGCTTAGTGCGGATTCACTTAGCGCTCTGGTTTTCCAGAATGCATTATCAGCGTTAAGCGGGGGTCACCTGTATAGCTATAGTTTGAGGCTTTTGCCCTGAACTTAATTATAGCATTTATTTATTTATTCATTTTTATTTATTTTATTATATTATGTCGCATTTTAGGGCAAAAGTCTCAAGTTGCATAGTGAATTAACATGCGTGGTGGCATCCACTGAGAATAAGTAACAGTAGTCTTCTCCTATGATGAAGAGTTACTTATTCAAGGTAGTGCAATATCATGCAACTTGTTGTTTTTTTTTTTTTTTTTTTTTTTTGGTAGTTGTTGGCGCATAGGCTTCTGTGGCCATAATGCACCTCTCAAGGTTTTTGCAGTACTTTGATCCAAGCCCGAGGCGGGAATCGAACCCGCGACCTTTGGGTTGCCAGGCAGGCACTTTACCCACCTGGCTAGCCCGGTCGGCGCAACTTGTTGTGAACGTATTTACAATATGAGATATACATAATGATGCCAATCCTATAATCTATTTAGTAGTTAGCTGTGAGCAGATCTGATGCATTTGCACTAACTTGTAAGCATTATTTTACTATATTTAATTAAATTTATTTATTTTTTTTGGTTAGCTGGTGGTGCTTCCTTGCACTATATGGCTAGTGCTAATAATTGAATCACTGCATGCTTCTGTTGCGGACACACTGTTTGAAATGACACACACACACACACACACACACACACACACACACACACACACACAACCATAACAGAGCAAATGAAACCAAAGCAGGTCTAGAGGATGTTGAAATGTTAGTTTAAGCATATGCTGAATCAGCCCTCATATTTTATTCACTGTGCAGATTATATTTTTGGAGATTTCAGAAAAATAGATAATTGTAAATAAACTGCTGGATAGAAGATATTTAACCTCCTAACACAGTGTCACCACTTTTTAAAATTTTTATATATTTTTTTTTTTAAAATTTGTAAATGCAATCAAATCTTTCCATGTACCTTTTCCCACCAGTGTTCTTTAATTTGTTTCTGTTTCTGTTTTCATTTCGATATGCACGAATTACAAGAATTAAATTTTTGTTTGGTGTTTAACTAGGTTTAACCAGTTGCCATGTGAGCAAAAGCTATATTATTTAATTAAATTTTTATAGGCTTTTCTTCTAGACAGCCACCCCATTCCCATGTGGCATTTACAAGATGACAGAAATATGTGGCTAATCTTGCCATATAGCTTTAATTTTGCCAGCTAAATGCAAACAGCTGAAAGAAATACAGACATTCATGTTGCATCTACTAGATACCACATGAGCATCTGGGTTTAAACCTGGTTGATCATGGTTCTACAAAATATCATAAAAACTTTATTATTATTATTGGTTTCTCTTGTTTATTTTTGTTCAGTATTTTTAAATTCAGTTTAGAGAATCATAATTAATAGATTGCCATTTTCAATTCAGAAAAAAAGCTAAAAATTTTTTTATAATTGAACTAAAACAGGAGTTACAATAGATGCAATGCAAGTAACTGTTAAAATTGAGGTTGCAAGTGATTGAAGTTTAAAACTTCTCCCTATTATCTGTGAAGCCATTCTCAAAATCATGGTGGGTGTGCAGAATAGGCAGAGTGTACAAGACCTTGGAGAAAGTCTTGAATGCCACTACATATTAAAATTAAATCAGAAATTGTCAGTAAAACACATCTAAATATATTTTGAATTTTTATTAAGCACAATTATATGGTACAGGGCTCCATGCCAGCTCAGTCTGCATGATACATTGCCACCTGCCACTAAATCGGTGAGATCTGGGTTTTAGTCCTGAATGGAAGAATTCAGTTGTGACTATACAAGGAGGGATCAAAAGTTGTAAAACTGGAATATAAAAGACATAGGTACAAAATTCTGTTTTTTTTTATTGTTTAAAGTATTCACCCCAAAGCTCAATACACTTACTGCATTTAATCTGCAAAAAGTTTAATCCTAAAAAAAAAAAAAAAAATTCTTCAGTTTAGGCATTAACAAGGCTTCTAAAGCAGCTTTTAGCTCTTCATCTTTAAAATGAGTTCCATGAAGATATGACTTGAGGTTTCTGAACAAATAATAATTGCTTAGAGCCAGATCTAGGCTATACTTGTTGTGTGGGGGGTGGAGAAATAATTTCAAATGTTCAAATATATATAAATATATTTGAATACATGTTCAAATCCACATTCATGAATTTTAGCATGTGCAGTTCTGGCTTTATGCACTAGTGCATTATCATAGAGAAGCAAAACCCACCCTACTTTTCTTGTCTTTTACACCAAAGAGCATAGGGCAGCCACAATATTCCCATTATTGTGCCTTTAGGTGCAAGGTAATCAATTATTGTCCCAGAAAATTGAGGCAAACACTATTCCAGCTGATTCCACTATTCCAGTTGTGTTCAAAAATTTTTTAGGGATTGGAGATCCCTTCCGCTTCCACCGCATGCTTTCTAATTTGGATTCAGGATCATAAAAATGTAGCCAAGTGTTGTTACCAGACAGGATAAAAATCAACCTAGATTAGCAAGAATTAATTTAAATACTCTTCATAACTGCAACATCTGATTTTGTCACAAATATAAAGGAAACCCAATCAAACTTTGAACATTCCCAAATGCTCATGCATTATTATTGAAATGCTTCCATGGGAAATGTTAAGTACTTTTTCAACATCTGTTCTAGAGAAAGTAATGGAAGCAGTGGTAAAATAAGTAATGTTGGATATCTTGATAGAAATGCAGTTATATGGCAATCACAGCATGGATTTATTAAGGGGAGATTTTGTCTCAGCTGTCTGATTAACTACTGTGATATGGTATCAAAGGAATTGGATGCACAAAATTATTTTATCATATACTTAGGTTTCAGTAATGAGAACCATCACTATATTTAGATTTCAGTGAAAGGAGCCATCTCTTACTGTTATGGATAAAGGGATGGTTAAGTTGCAGGAGACAGTGATCGTTAATGTCTAATTTGTGTTTAGCAAACTGTCTAACGTTGGGTATCAGTTACTTGCATGAAATTGTATTTAGCATTTCACTTACATAACAAGATCAGTTATCAGTAAGTAACTGATCAGTGAGTGAATTGCAGTTCCTGAATTTTATAAAACTTCATGAGGTAATACTACTGCCCCCATATGGGAGG